>NC_057809.1:31483381-31562616 GCF_018294505.1 Triticum aestivum
CGGTCTTGCGGCGGGCGTGCTCCGTGTAGGTGACGGCGTCGCGGATGACGTTCTCCAAGAAGATCTTGAGCACGCCCCGGGTCTCCTCGTAGATGAGCCCCGAGATGCGCTTCACGCCGCCCCTGCGCGCCAGACGGCGGATGGCCGGCTTGGTGATGCCCTGGATGTTGTCGCGGAGCACCTTCCGGTGGCGCTTGGCTCCGCCCTTGCCCAGCCCCTTCCCTCCCTTGCCGCGGCCCGACATCTTCGCTTCTCTCTCCGGCGAGCTTCGCTTGGCTGCCCTGTGTGTGTTGCTGGTTGTGGTTGCTGCGGTGATGTGGTGGGATGAGATGAACGGGGCTGGGGCGTGGGGGATTTATAGCTGCGAGGTTACCGGGGAGGAGATGGGAGCGATCCGCGTGATGCGGGGTGTGAGCCGTCCGATGGAGTGGATGGCTGGGAGTGGGAGAGAAGGGGTGGCGCGGATCGCTGACGTGGCGTGGAGCGGGGGCGTCGGCGGGAGGGGGTGTGTTTTCTCGGGAGCTCGGGATGTACTGGAGGGAGGTGCATTCGTGACCATTGTTTTGGGCCTTGGGAGCAGCTTCGAGCCGCCGATAGCAGCTTTCATATTTCCTATTTGGCGCTCAGCCAACACTGAACACTCTCTTTAATGTAAAGATCCCTTTCAACAGGTTTTGTGAAGCGTTCAGACGAGTTTTTTTTCTGTGTTTGTTAATTCGGTTTTCACTCAGTTTTTTGTCTGGTTTTCTTTTGTTTTTAGAGTCGCTTTTATAAAAATGATCTTTTAAAAATTTACAAAGATTTCACAAAAAAAAATCGTGAACACTGTTTTAAATTCATAAAAAAAATCATGAACATTTTAAGTCTTTTCTCCCTCAACAACTTGGACTTTTGGGCCAGGGGAATTCAGAGAGAGCTATGGCAATGGAGACCGGTGCTTGAGCCAACGCGGCAGTATTTTCTTTTTGGAACGTAGACGCTAGTTGCGTCCGGCTTTAAATTAATAAAGCCATATAGGTAGCATCCAAGATTTGCACATCATAACATAACAGTCTCAAGAGGCTACATCAGCCACACATAACACATATCAAATAACAGGCACAGGGGGGACCCGACCCACTCTAGCTCCCACACTAGACCCAAAAGGGAACAGAAGACGCTTCAATTCGCTTGCCGCAGACTTGGGATACATGTAGCGATTCGCTCCATAGTGCTCTTCCCCCAGCGGTGCCCAGCTCTGTAAAAATAAGTGACATTTGAAAATAACATCAGTTGGATTGGACGGAAACTTGTGTTCCATAGTCATTTTGTTACGCACAGTCCAAAGGGACCAAAGTAATGCACCCACGCAAATCCACAAAATCCTGGCCTTGGCGCCCCTCTGCGCCTGTAATATAGCTAACAGCTCGGTCCCAGTATTAGGATTCCAATTCTGTTGGAAAACCTGCCTCACCGCGCTCCAGGCAAAGCGGGCCAGTGCGCATTGGAACATGGCATGGTTCGCGTCCTCTAGCGACTCACATACCACACACGTCCCATCCGAGGGCCCGTTGCGTTTAGCCACGTTCTCAGCCGTCGGTAGCCTATTGCGGAATAATTGACAAAGGAAAATCTTAATCTTTAGTGGCACCCTAGCCTTCCAAAGTTTCCTGGCAATATCTAACGCAGGGCCCTCCGTCATCTTATTGTACAGGGACTTAACCGAAAATTTATGAGACGCCGACAAGTCCCAAGAGACAACATCCTCATCTAAATTCATAGTAATGTGTCCCAGCCGCGCCTGAAGCAAGTCCCAACTTGCTATTTCCGCCGCGTTCAGCTGTCTCAGAAAGTTAATCGCAGGCGGCGTCGAGTGTAAAGCCTCTCCCACCAGGATTATCGGGTCCGCCGTCACCTGGTATAGCTGCGGAAACTCTTGCCACAACGGCCTGTCGCCCAACCAACGATCCAACCAGAATCTAGTCGATCTGCCGCTATTCACCTCAAATCTCGCCCCCAACGAGAAGGCAGGCCTAACCGCCTGGAGCCCATTCCAAAACGGCGAGCCCAAAGCCCTGGCATTAAATACATCGCCGTCTGGGAAGTATTTTGCCCGCAGGAGGTCCGCCCATAGACCCCCTTCCTTAGTAGCTAACTTCCACCACCATTTGGAAAGCAACGCCACGTTCATAAGTTTGGAATTTGTGATCCCTAACCCACCATACTTCTTAGGGCGGCAAACCGCCGCCCATTTTAGCATATGGTATTTCTTTTTAAGTCCCGCGCCCTCCCAAAAGAATTTGGAGCGCGGCGTATCTAACTTCCCGTGCACCCCTCTGCCAACAAGAACATACCCATCGTAAACAGAGGGAGGGATGACAGACTCGAATTGGTGAGAATCAATCGAGCCGCCGAAGACATAAAACGTCCCCGCCATGGACTAACCCTATTGACGACTTTACCATACAACGGTTCCCATTCGGAGATGGTAAGTTTTTTGTGCGAGATCGGTAACCCGAGGTACTTAATTGGAAAACTCCCTAGTTTACAATTAAGGAGATTAGCAATCCTGACACGCTCGTGCTGATCCATTCCCATTATAAAAACCTCACTTTTGAGGAAGTTAATCTTGAGCCCCGATAGCATTTCGAATGCGAGGAGGAGCAGCTTGATAGTAGCAATGATGTGTTCATCAGGTTGGAACAACAGCATCGTATCATCAGCGTATTGCAGATGCGTCACCCCCCCCCCCCCTGGGATGAGGTGTGGCACTACGCCTTTCACATGACCCGCCCCTCGGGCCCTTGCCACCATTGCAGCAAGCGCATCTGCCACAAAATTAAAAATCAAAGGGGAGCTAGGGTCTCCCTGCCGAAGACCCCTTTTGTTTCGGAAGAATTTGCCTATCTCCCCATTGATCGACACCGCTGTTTGCCCACAGCTAATCAGGTGCATAATCCTATGAACAAAGCCTGCGTCAAAACCCTTTTTGAGCAGCACCTCCCGCACGAACTCCCAATTCACGCGGTCATAGGCTTTCTCGAAGTCAAGCTTGAGCAGAACCCCTTGCTCTTTTGTACGTTTTAGCTCATGCACGATCTCTGCTAGCGCAACTGGTCCCTCCAAAATATTGCGCCCCTTGATGAACCCAGTCTGGCACCTACTAATCACCCTTTGAGCAATAGGTGTCAGCCGGACAGTGTAGGCTTTGGCACACAGCTTGAACGGAACGTTAATAAGCGTGATAGGTCTAAATAACTTGATGCTGTCCGCGCCCTTAACTTTGGGGATGAGAGTAATCACCCCAAAATTTAAACGGGCCAGGTCCACTTGGCCCAACGCAAAGCCATTGACGATTGCGTGAAACACATGCTTCAGACTGGGCCAGAATTTTCTGAAAAACTCTACCGGCCACCCATCAGGGCCCGGGGCCGTGCCCGTTTTCATAGAGGCCAGCGCACGGTCAATCTCCTCCGGAAGGAAAGGCAGTACAAGTCCTGCATTTTCTTCCTGTGAGACCCGCTCGGTAGGACCCCACAGGTCCTCCCGAAGGCAAAGCCGCTTCTCCTCAGCCGTCCCCAATAGGCCAATGAAGAAGTCATAAATATGCTCACAGATCTCCGCCTGGGTGACCAATACCCTATCCCCATGATTAAGGCGAAGAATAGCACATTTACGTTTTCTCCCGTTGGCGAACGCGTGGAAGTAACCTGTATTTGCGTCGCCTTTGGTCACCCACTTGATGCCGCCCCTACGGCGCCAATACTCCTCTTCAGCTCTCAGAATGGAGAGCACTTGGTCTTCCAGCGCATATCTCAGAGCCCACTCCTGCTCGGAGAAGACTCGAACATCCGCTTCCGCGTCAAGCGTTGTGATTTGATCCACAAGCTTGGCACGCTCCTTTTTGGATTCGCTACCAAAATTCGCTCCCCAACCCCTGAGGAACGCACGCAGCCTAGCCGCATCTACCGACCAGAATTCAGTCGGGCCCCTTTGGGGGCCCACCTGAGACACAATAGCATCCCACCTTTCACGCACCATGGTCTCGAAGCCCTCTGCTTCAAACCAGGCAGTTTCGAAAAAGAATCTGCTACTACGTCGAATCTGCTCCTCCCCTGAGGAGAAGACCAAAGGGATGTGATCAGAGCCTATCCTAGTTTCTGCCACTAACGAGCACATCGGGAAGAGAGCTTCCCACTCCGGGGTGAAGAAGACATGGTCGAGCACTGACCTAACCGGATGGAGCTGCTTGTTGGTCCACGTGAATCTCGCTCCGGTCCGAGCAGCCTCCCGTAACGAGGCTGCCGCAATAGCGTTGTTGAAAAGGGACACCCTAGCCCAGTCCACAATGCCATTGTTCTTATCCGAACCCGATCGGATCAAGTTAAAATCTCCTCCAACAATGACCGGGAGGTTAGCGGTCCGTTTGGCCCCCACCATTGCGGAAACCTCATCTAAAAAGCCTGCCGACTTCGAGTGATCCGCAGGCCCATAGACACCAATGACTACCCAAACCAGATTCGAAGCGCGGTGCCTAACCGTGGCCATAATGCAAAAAAACACCAAATTCCCACACCAAGACATCACATACATCATTATTACAACCCATGAGAAGGCCACTCGAATGGCCCGAAGAAGGAACCCAGCGCCAACTAAATCGCTGCAAAGGATCGATCGCAAGTAAATCACGAGGCGAAAAGTCGGCCTTGATGGTTTCCTGTAACGCAACAATATCGATACGCTCCTTGGCCATGTATTCCCTGAGCTGCGTGCGACGCCCTACGTGCCCACAGCCCCGAATATTCCAGAAGAGAAACCGCATTACAACACCCGATTGCGAAGGCGAACTCCTCGCGAGCTCACCGCCTTTGGCACTCTCTTCCTAGCCGGCGCACGGCTGGAAGAGGGAAAGTCAGAGCCTTCCCTCGGCTCTACTTCCCCTTCGGGCATCACCACAACCAACTGTCCCCCTGGGCAGTCTTTCTGTGCATCCGAGGCCTGGCAGCGCGCTGCCGCCTCGGCCAAGGTAGCTTGTGCCTCCTCGCGCGCGCGCACTAACGGGATAATCTCAGCAGAACTAGACCCCAGCTCCACCCCACTATCATGTAAAATCGAAGCAAGATGTTCGTCCAAGAACGCGGTGAGAATTTTAAAAGAGGGGAGGGGGTTACCTGACACGTCCAAGTTCTTGTCCGCCGTATGCAGTTTTGCACTCTCCATGGATGAGAGATCTCCCAGCTTGGCCTTCGCTCTGGTGCTCAGCTCCCGCGTCGCCACCGGCGTGGCCTCGGAGCGCTTGGCCTTGAAGCCCACATCCCCCGCCGCCAACTCCGACCCCAGCTCACCATGCAGAGACGCCGCCATGTTAGGAGCGGGCTGGGCCACGGTCTTGGGTCCCGGCTTCCTGCCCGCCGTCTTCTTGGGCGGCCTGCCCGCTCCCCCTGAGCCCCGCTTGCCCGAGGCCGGCGTAGCACCTTCCTTGGGCAGATCAGCAGCCCCGGCCTACGCAGCCATCGGAGAGGAGGGGATTGAGGTCCTCCCCCCCACCAGCCCCGCACCATCAACAACCCCAGATACCAACGCCAGTGAGGAGCGAGGCGAAGGCAACTGCTGCGCCAAGTTGGATCCATACTCATCAAAGGCCCCTGCCAAGTCACGCGCCAGGTTCGGACCGCTAACAGCAGTATCCTGGGTCGCCACCACCATCGCCCGCCCTTCCATCACACCAAGCTTGTCCCACGTCTCTGTGTCAATGGAAGTGTCTTGCATGCTATCTTCAAGATCCTCTTCTTGCCCTCCCATAACCACGTCCTGACGCTGCTGTTCTGCACTCTGCCCAGCCTCCGGCCTGCCTTTGTCAGCCCTAGGAGCCGCCGGAGCCGGGTCCCCGTCTTTGGACGGCGGGGGAGGTTGGGACGCTCCCGATCCCCCAACACCTGACCCCGCTCCACCCACGCCCCTGCGCTGGCTCGGGCGCTCCACCTCAACCTTGATCTGATACCCTTCATGGTTAAACCACACTTCCACCGTGCCGTTCAGCTTCTCTGGTGCCTTACAAGCAAGTTTCATCCTCACCGGCCCCAACCGGATAAGAGACAATTCATCCACCACAATTGGACGCCCCAACATCTTAAAGCCTTCCTTGACTCTCTCCTCCCTGCAGTGCTTTTGTGGGATGCCGTGGAGCTTAACCCACACTTCCGGCATGCACATCGGTTGGATCGCCTCATGAAGCCTGTCCCGCACTCTTGCGGTGATGTCGTGGGAAGGCAGGAAAAGTTTTCCACTTGACTTGGCCATGTGGAGAAGATCTGCTGAGGGAAAAACCACCAGGAAGTCATCGTCGCCCACTTGCGTAACCTGCCAGTCCCAATCGCTTGTGACGATGTTCTTGAGTTCTTGTTTAAGAATCCTCAGATTGAGCTTGCCCGGATCCGCCGAGAGGATCGCCGCGTTTGCCACCTTCTGGTCAACCGGCCGTTCCTCCTCCGCATCTTCGGCAAATTCGAGACAGAAGAAGCCCTCTCCCGAAATTGCACTCCGCATGATCTGCAGCTTGGCCGCCCTGCCGCGCGAGGGGCAATCAGCGGAGGCGTGGCCCTCCTCCTTGCACAGCAGGCACAGTGGTTTGAAAGTGCACTTGGATTGGTAGTGCCCAAGTCTGCCGCACTTGAAGCACTCCACATCCGGCACATCTTCCACCGGGATGGGCTCCCCCGCCGTTCCCTTCGCTGTCAGGAGCGCCGCCGCCCCCGTGCGTCTCAGCTGGCGCCCGCTGCTGCTATGCCAGGGGATCCCCATGTCCCCCGCCGCAATAGGGGTGCTCCACCGCCTTGCGTTCCAGCTCCCGACGCCGGTGCACGGCCTTCTAACTCTTCTTCTTTTCTTGCTGTTGCTGGATCCACCATGGTGGAGGAGGACCCCAATCCCCCTCGCGACCATGTGGCTCCGCCTGCGCGCCGCGCTCCTCCCGAGCCGCACGCGACTCCCTCTCGCCTCTGTCTTCTCCCCTGCCACGCATCGCCCGCTTCGCCTTCTCTCTGAGCTCCCGCTCCCGCCTGCGCTCCGCCTCCAGATCCGCCGCCTCCATCGGCCTCTTCTCCGTCCGCCGGTCCCCCATCACCACCTTCGCAAAGGATTTGCGAAGGGGAGAGAGTGGAGGAGCAAGCTTGATGCGCCGAGCCAAGTGAGCCCAGCGCCGCACTTCTCTTTTGGCTGTGGGAAACCCTAACCAGGGCTCCCGACTGCCCTTCGCGACCCATTTATATCCAAGCGCTGGTCTGGTGGGCGGGCCAGATGGGCTGGGCCACTCGCGCCCCTCCACGGGCCGCGACGGGCCACCCACCACGGCCACTTCCAGAGTGGGTGACCCCGCACTTGCCGAAACGGGCCCCGCACCACCTAGGCCCACTCTGACCCGAAGCCCGGCACCCGCAACCCTAGGCTCCCGAACCAGAGTCGCTCCTGCCTCGAGCCCGGCCGCCGCAGTTGCTACCGCCGCCGCCACCGTGCGGCAGGGGGTGGGGGCGGGCCAGACACGGCCACTCCGGATCGCCCGCCGCCTCCGCCGGCGACTCCCCTGCGCCAACCAGCAACCCCGCCACCTTGGACCGAATGGCCCCAGCCGCCACCGCCGCAGCGTTCCCACTGTTCGGCGTCGCCGGCTTCCATACGCGCGCAGCCAACGCCCGGTGGCCCCTGCATCCCGGCGCGAACCTACGCCGCCGCCGCACCGACCCAGACTGCTCCCTCGCAGCAAACGCCACAAATTCGCCAATCGTAGCTCCCGCCGGCACCGCCCTTCGAACCTCCGCTTCGCCGTCTTCCGCCTCGCACTCCGACTCCGCCTTCGACTCCGACCCCGCGAGGGCCCAAAAGCGACTGCCCCCCGGCCACGCCGCCACGCCCGCCAGCGACCCCGGTGCCGGGGACGGCGGGCCGCGCCCCGGCGAGCATGCCGAGCCCCTACGAACCAGCTGCCAGCCGGTCGCAGGCGCCGACCCCGCGGTCGCGCACACCTCGCTCGCCCGTGCGCCAGACCCTGGCTCCAACGGTTCACTCATTTTCCTCCAGCAGCTAGTTTATTAGAAACGCGGCCCAGAGAAATCCCGCGCGGTCCGCTCCAACGCGGCAGTATTTGAAAACATCATCACTTTGTCTTACTGTTCACGTGGGTGCATGTGCGCAGGGAGACAAAACTCCATGTCTCGCAATCTGACAGTCAGTAGTCATACAAAGCAATGAGCAGACTTCACTAATTTGCCTATTTGTTGCCCATATACTTATTTACTTTTTGTAGCTAGCGAGGTGAGAGTTGATTCGTCGTCTGTATGGCTACACAATCCTTCTAATTTCTTCTTCTTCTTCTTCTTCTTCTTCTTCTTCTTCTTCTTCTTCTTCTTCCTATTGTCATTGACGGTATAAGTGTTTTTTTGCTGATAAATAGAATATTGGATACAGACAGATATATTATGCTACCTGAACTCACAAACATAAAAATGGTCCTAAACAAATGACCTATGACTATATGCCTCAAAATTCTTGCCGGAGCCGCAATTAAATTTATTGTCATTGCACCACCATAGCTTAACATCGAGAAATCCAGCCATTAAAGTACCGATGAAGACCTATAGAGAATTTTTTTTGCTGGAATAGTAGACCGTTGCATGTGATGGAGATTGGTAATGTGCCAAGCATATCGGGGGGAGGGGGCGCCTATTTTAGCGCCGGCAGCGAAAAATCGGCCCAGTTGCGCCCACAGGTCCTTGTTTATCGCCGGTTTGGGCCGAAATAAGAGCCGGCGAACCCGAGACGAACCCAGCCCCCCACCCCCCGGGCCCCTGGGGGCACCGGCCGAAGCGAAAAGGCGCGTGGGCCAGCTCTGTCAGTGACAGACAGGCCTTTTCCCGCAGTCCCCTCTCCCTCCATTTCCTCATTGCTTCTTCCCTTCTGCCCCGCCATTCTCCTCCCGCTCCCCGCCATCCGGCCGCCATGCCGCCAAAAAAGTATTCGGACCCTCGCTCCACTGCCACTGTCGATTCCACCCAGCCGAAAATAGAGGAAGCCGAGGGCACCGCAGGCAAAACACCGGGCGTGTCCAACGACGAGTGGAGGGCGGAGGTTCGGCGTCGGGAGGCTATCACCACCGACCGGCGGAACAGGCTCAACGCCAAGAAGGCCAGGGACGCGGCCGCGACGGCGGTGGCGGTGGAGCAGGCAGAGGCATCTCACGAGAAGATGATGAATCCATGCGGACACGGCCCGCAAGCTATGTGGGGGAGCCAATAGAGCGTTGCATCGCCGGCCAACTTCTCACCGCCGCCACCGCCCTGGGGGTACGCTCCCTCTCCTGGCTACTCTGACGGCGACGCGCATGGTCGATTCAACCCCAACATCACGTTCCCACATGGCGCACCGCCGCGTGCCTCACCCTCTAGGCTGAACCCCGACCAGCACACTCCCTCGCTCGCATTCGCCGGCCTCCACGCCCAGTACAACTACTCTCCACCGGCATACTCAGCCTCGCCGACGGCGCCTCTGCGTCGGGGCGCCCTACCCTTCTCACAAGCCTCGGCGCCACATTTAGGCAACCCCGACGCGACCAAGGCCGACATGGACGAGATCATCACGAGCGGCTCAGTCGCCGCAGCCACCTACCCCGGGTTCCACACGCAAGACGACACAATGGACACCACCGTTAACATGGACGAGGAGCTCAAAGATGCCGAGGAGGGGGGGAGGAGGAGATGGAGCCGGCGCCGGCGAGGAAAGGGGGAAAGAAGAAGCAAGGGGGTGAATGTCAAGACGGGCGAGCCACATGTCAAGTGGGCGTCCAAAGAAGACGAGTGCCTCGCCGAAGCATGGAAGACCGTCAACATCGACCCGATCACCGGCGCGAACCAGAAAGTCGACGCGTACTGGAGACGGATCAAGTCGGCGTTCGATGAGTGCAAGCTGGTCGACCCCTACTTCGCCGCCATCCACATGCAGTGCGGCAAAAAGGCCATGGCAAACCATTGGGCGATCATGCAACAAATGGCATGGGATCGTCGAGGAGATCGCGGCTCGCCCGAAAAGCAGCGCCAAAGTTGAGGGTCGGGTATGTCCAACCACTGGCACACTTCTTTCGCCGTGCACATCGCCGACACTTGTTCTTCAGCTACGCAGATGGTCCGGATGTTCACCATGTACCGCTAGGATAGCAGCAACCAAGAGTTCAAGTTCCTTCACATGTTCTCCCTGATCGAGTCATGCGAGAAGTGGAGGGATGTCCGGCTCACCCTCGCCAAGGCCAAGGAGACCTACAAGCCGGACACGCCCGCCCCGGGCGCAGCGGATGGGTGCCCTGATGGCAACAAAAGAGCCAAGACGGCGATGGGCATGGCACCGGCTGCCGAGCGGCTGCAATCATCGATCGAGTAGTGCATCACCGACGACAAGAGAAATGCCGCAAGGAGGGAGGAGAAATCCGACGCGCGGTGTGATGTCTACTACGCAACTTTATTCTTATAGACTCGTGTTGAGTCTCCAAGCATAGAGTTTTGTAGGACAATAGCAATTTTTCTCAAGTGGATGACCTAAGGTTTATCAATCCATGGGAGGCGTAGGATGAAGATGGTCTCCCTCAAACAACCCTGCAACCAAATACAAGAAATCTATTGTGTCCCCAACACACCTAATACAATGGCAAATTGTATAGGTGCACTAGTTTGGCGAAGAGATGGTGATAAGAGTGTAATATGGATGGTAGAAATATATTTTTATAATCTGAATAAATAAAAACATCAAGGTAGCAAATAGTAAACAGACACAAAAACGGTATTGCAATGCTTGAAAATGAGGCCTAGGGTCCGTACTTTCGCTAGTGCAATCTCTCAACAATGCTAATATAATTGGATCATGTAACCATCCCTCAACGTGGGATGAAGATGTTGGGGATCGTAGCAGAAATTTAAAATTTTCTACGCATCACCAAGATCAATCTATGGAGTCATCTAGCAACGAGGGGAAGAGGAGTGCATCTACATACCCTTGTAGATCGCGAGCGGAAGCGTTCAAGAGAACGGGATTGATGGAGTCGTACTCGTCGTGATCCAAATCACCGAAGATCCTAGTGCCGAATGGACGGTACCTCCGCGTTCAACACGCGTACGGAGCGACGACATCTCCCGTGCCTTGATCCAGCAAGGAGGAGGGAGAGGTTGAGGAAGAGGGCTCCAACAGCAGCACGACGGCGTGGTGGTGGTGGAGCTGCAGTACTCCGGCAGGGCTTCGCCAAGCTCTTGCGGAGGAGGAGAGGTGTTGGGGAGGGTAGAGGCTGCGCCTTGGATGTCGTGTGCAGCCCTCCCTTTCCCCTCTATTTATAGGGGAAGGAGGAAGGGGGCCGGCCCCCTCTAGATGAGATCTAGAGGGGGGCGGCCAAGGGGAGGCGGCTTGCCCCCCAAGCAAGGGGGGCGCCCCCTTTAGGGTCCCCCCAACCCTAGGCGCATGGGCCCATGGGGGGATGCGCCTATCCCATGTAGGGCTGGTTCCCTTTCCTCTACGGTCCATTAGGCCCTCCGAGAGAGGTGGCCCCTCCCGGTGGACCCCCGGAACCCCTCCGGTGGCCCCAGTACAATACTGATATGCCCCCGAACCTTTCCAGTGACCGTATGAAAACTTCCTACATATAAATCTTCACAACCAGACCATTCCGAAACTCCTCGTGACGTCCGG
Source organism: Triticum aestivum (assembly GCF_018294505.1). Taxonomy (NCBI): domain Eukaryota; kingdom Viridiplantae; phylum Streptophyta; class Magnoliopsida; order Poales; family Poaceae; genus Triticum; species Triticum aestivum. Next base: position 31,495,076 of record NC_057809.1, read on the forward strand.
GATCTCATACGGGACTCCGAACAACATTCGGTAATCACATACAAGTCTTCCTAATTACCCTAGCGTCATCGAACCTTAAGTGTGTAGACCCTACGGGTTCGGGAACCATGCAGACATGACCGAGACAACTCTCCAGCCAATAACTAACAGCGGGATCTGGATACCCATGTTGACTCCCACATGTTCCACGATGATCTCATCGGATGAACCACGATGTCGAGGATTCAAGCAATCCCGTATACAATTCCCTTTGTCAATCGGTACGTTACTTGCCCAAGATTCGATCGTCGGTATCCCAATACCTCGTTCAGTCTCGTTACCGGCAAGTCACTTTACTCATTCCGTAATACATGATCCCGTGGCCAACTACTTAGTCACACTGAGCTCATTATGATGATGCATTACCGAGTGGGCCCAGAGATACCTCTCCGTCATACGGAGTGACAAATCCCAGTCTCGATTCATGCCAACCCAACAGACACTTTCGGAGATACCTGTAGTGTACCTTTATAGCCACCCAGTTATGTTGTGACGTTTGGTACACCCAAAGAACTCCTACGGTATCCGGGAGTTGCACAATCTCATGGTCTAAGGAAATGATACTTGACACTTAGAAAAGCTCTAGCAGACGAACTACATGATCTTGTGCTATGCTTAGGATTGGGTCTTGTCCATCACATCATTCTCCTAATGATGTGATCCCGTTATCAATGACATCCAATGTCCATGGCCAGGAAACCGTAACCATCTATTGATCAACGAGCTAGTCAACTAGAGGCTCACTAGGGACATGTTGTGGTCTATGTATTCACACATGTATTACGATTTCCGGATAACACTATTATAGCATGAACAATAGACAATTTTATTATTGCCTCTAGGGCATATTTCCAATAGTCTCCCACTTGCACTAGAGTCAATAATCTAGTTACATTGTGATGAATCGAACACCCATAGAGTTCTGGTGTTGATCATGTTTTGCTCGAGGGAGAGGTTTAGTCAACGGATCTGCGACATTCAGGTCCGTATGCACTTTACAAATATCTATGTCTCCATTTTGAACATTTTCACGAATGGAGTTGAAGCGACGCTTGATATGCCTGGTCTTCCTGTGAAACCTGGGCTCCTTGGCAAGGGCAATAGCTCCAGTGTTGTCACAGAAGAGAGTCATCTGACCCGACACATTGGGAATAACTCCTAGGTCGGTAATGAAGTCCTTCACCCAGATTGCTTCTTGTGCTGCCTCCGAGGCTGCCATGTACTCCGCTTCACATGTAGATCCCGCCACGACGCTTTGCTTGCAACTGCACTAGCTGACTGCCCCACCATTAAAAATATACACGTATCCGGTTTGTGACTTGGAGTCATCCAGATGTGTGTCGAAGCTAGCATCGACGTAACCCTTTACGACGAGCTCTTCGTCACCTCCATAAACGAGAAACATATCCTTAGTCCTTTTTAGGTACTTCAGGATATTCTTGACCGCTGTCCAGTGTTCCATGCCAGGATTACTTTGGTACCTTCCTACCAAACTTACGACAAGGTTTACATCAGGTCTGGTACACAGCATGGCATACATAATAGACCCTATGGCCGAGGCATAGGGGACGACACTCATCTTTTCTCTATCTTCTGTCATGGTCGGGCATTGAGCCGTGCTCAATCTCGTACCTTGCAACACAGGCAAGAACCCCTTCTTTGACTGATCCATATTGAACTTCTTCAATATCTTGTCACGGTATGTACTCTGTGAAAGACCAATGAGGCGTCTCGATCTATCTCTATAGATCTTGATGCCTAATATATATAAGTAGCTTCTCCAAGATCCTTCATTGAAAAACACTTGTTCAAGCAGGCCTTTATGTTTTCCAAGAATTCTATATCATTTCCCATCAATAGTATGTCATCCACATATAATATGAGAAATGCTACAGAGCTCCCACTCACTTTCTTGTAAACACGGGCTTCTCCATAAGTCTGCGTAAATCCAAACGCTTTGATCATCTCATCAAATCGAATGTTCCAACTCCGAGATGCTTGCACCAGCCCATAGATTGAGCGTTGGAGCTTGCACACCTTGTCAGCATTCTTAGGATCGACAAAACCTTCCGGCTGCATCATATACAATTCTTCCTTAAGGAATGCCGTTTTGACATCGATTTGCCATATCAAATAATCATAGAATGCGGCAATTGCTAACATGATTCGGACAAACTTTAGCTTCGCTACGGGTGAGAAAGTCTCATCGTAGTCAACCCCTTGAACTTGTCGATAACCCTTAGCGACAAGCTGGGCCTTATAGATGGTCACATTACCATCCGCGTATGTCTTCTTCTTAAAGATCCATTTATTTTCTATGGCTCGCCGATCATCGGGCAAGTCAGTCAAAGTCCATACTTCGTTTTCATACATGGATCCTATCTCGGATTTCATGGCTTCCAGCCATTTGTCAGAATCTGGGCCCGCCATCGCTTCTTCATAGTTCGAAGGTTCACCATTGTCCAACAACATAATTTTCAGGACAGGGTTGCCGTACCACTCTGGTGCGGAACGTGTCCTTGTGGACCTACGAAGTTCAGTAGCAACTTGATCTGAAGTTTCATGATCATCATCATTAAGTTCCTCTCTAGTCGGTGCAGGCACCTTAGGAACATTTTCCTGAGCTGCGCCACTCTCCGGTTCAAGAGGCAATAGTTCATCAAGTTCTACTTTCCTCCCACTTACTTCTTTCGAGAGAAACTCTTTCTCTAGAAAGGATCCATTCTTGGCAACAAAGATCTTGCCTTCGGATCCGAGGTAGAAGGTATACCCAATAGTTTCTTTAGGGTATCCTATGAAGACGCATTTTTCCGATTTGGGTTCGAGCTTTTCAGGTTGAAGTTTCTTCACGTAAGCATCGCATCCCCAAACTTTTAGAAACGACAGCTTAGGTTTCTTCCCAAACCATAATTCATACGGTGTCGTCTCAACGGATTTCGACGGAGCCCTATTTAAAGTGAATGCGGCAGTTTCTAAAGCATAGCCCCAGAATGACAGCGGTAGATCGGTAAGAGACATCATAGATCGCACCATATCTAATAGAGTGCGATTATGACGTTCGGACACACCATTACGCTGAGGTGTTCTAGGCGGCGTGAGTTGTGAAACTATTCCACATTTCCTTAAGTGCGTGCCAAATTCGTGACTCAAATATTCTCTCCCCACGATCTGATCGCAAGAACTTGATTTTCCTGTCACGTTGATTCTCAACCTCACTCTGAAATTCCTTAAAAGTTTCAAAGGTCTCAGACTTGTGTTTCATTAAGTAGACATACCCATATCTACTCAAGTCATCAGTGAGGGTGAGAACATAACGATAGCCACCGCGAGCCTCAACACTCATTGGACCGCACACATCAGTATGTATGATTTCCAATAAATTGGTTGCTCGCTCCATTGTTTCGGAGAACGGAGTCTTGGTCATTTTGCCCATGAGGCATGGTTCGCACGTGTCAAATGATTCATAATCAAGAGACTCCAAAAGTCCATCTGCATGGAGTTTCTTCATGCGTTTGACACCAATGTGACCAAGGCGGCAGTGCCACAAGTATGTGGGACTGTCATTATCAACCTTACATCTTTTGGTATTCACACTATGAATATGTGTAACATCACGTTCGAGATTAAATAAGAATAAACCATTGACCAACGGGGCATGACCATAAAACATATCTCTCATATAAATAGAACAACCATTATTCTTGGATTTAAATGAGTAGCCATCTCGTATTAAACGAGATCCCGATACAATGTTCATGCTCAAAGCTGGCACTAAATAACAATTATTGAGGTTTAAAACTAATCCCGTAGGTAAATGCAGAGGTAGCGTGCCGACGGCGATCACATCGACCTTGGAACCATTCCCGACGCGCATCGTGACCTCGTCCTTCGCCAGTCTCCGCTTATTCCGTAGCTCCTGTTTTGAGTTACAAATATGAGCAACCGCACCGGTATCAAAATACCCAGGAGCTACTACGAGCACTGGTAAGGTACACATCAATAACATCTATATCACATATACCTTTGGTGTTCCCGGCCTTCTTGTCTGCTAAGTACTTGAGGCAGTTCCGCTTCTAGTGACCACTTCCTTTGCAATAAAAACACCCAGTCTCGGGCTTGGGTCCATTCTTTGGCTTCTTCCCGGCAGCTTGCTTACTTGGCGCGGCAACTCCCTTGCCGTCCTTCTTGAAGTTCTTTTTACCCTTGCCTTTCTTGAACTTAGTGGTTTTATGAAGGAAATATGCCCTAGAGGCAATAATAAAGTTATTATTTATTTCCTTATTTCATGATAAATGTTTATTATTCATGCTAGAATTGTATTAACCGGAAACATAATACATGTGTGAATACATAGACAAACAGAGTGTCACTAGTATGCCTCTACTTGACTAGCTCGTTAATCAAAGATGGTTATGTTTCCTAACCATAGACAAAGAGTTGTTATTTGATTAACGGGATCACATCATTAGGAGAATGATGTGATTGACTTGACCCATTCCGTTAGCTTAGCACTCGATCGTTTAGTATGTTGCTATTGCTTTGTTCATGACTTATACATGTTCCTATGACTATGAGATTATGCAACTCCCGTTTACCGAAGGAACACTTTGTGTGCTACCAAACGTCACAACATAACTGGGCGATTATAAAAGAGCTCTACAGGTGTCTCCAAAGGTACATGTTGGGTTGGCGTATTTCGACATTAGGATTTGTCACTCCGATTGTCGGAGATGTATCTCTGGGCCCTCTCGGTAATGCACATCACATAAGCCTTGCAAGCATTGCAACTAATGAGTTAGTTGCGAAATGATGTATTACGGAACGAGTAAAGAGACTTGCCGGTAACGAGATTGAACTAGGTATTGAGATACCGACGATCGAATCTCGGGCAAGTAACACACCGATGACAAAGGGAACAACGTATGTTGTTATGCGGTCTGACCGATAAAGATCTTCATAGAATATGTAGGAGCCAATATGGGCATCCAGTTCCCGCTATTGGTTATTGACCAGAGAGGTGTCTCGGTCATGTCTACATAGTTCTCAAACCCGTAGGGTCCGCACGCTTAATGTTCGTTGACGATATAGTACTATGTGAGTTATGTATGTTGGTGACCGAATGTTGTTCGGAGTCCGAGATGAGATCACGGACATGACGAGGAACTCCGGAATGGTCCGGAGATAAAGTTTGATATATGGGATAATAGTGTTTGGTCACCGGAAGGGTTCCGGTAATCACTGGAAGGGGTTCCGGATGTTTCCCGAAATGTTTGGGTACGAGAACACTTTATTAGGGCCAAAGGGGAAAGCCCACAAGGTTTTTGGAAAGCACAAAAGGAAGTTTTGCGGAGTCCAGGGGCCAGACGCCAGGGTCCCTGGCGTCTGGGTCCAGACGCCGGGAACCCTGGCGTCTGGCCCTGGAGTCCGAGAAGGACTCTTGCCTTTCGGGTGAAACCGACTTTGTGGAGGCTTTTACTCCAAGTTTTGACCCCATGGCTCAACATATAAATAGAGGGGCAGGGCTAGCACCAAAGACACATCAAGAAACACCAAGCCGTGTGCCGGCAACCCCGTCCCCTCTAGTTTATCCTCAGTCATAGTTTTCGTAGTGCTTAGGCGAAGCCCTGCGGAGATTGTTCTTCACCAACTCCGTCACCACGCCGTCGTGCTGCCGGAACTCATCTACTACTTCGCCCCTCTTGCTGGATCGAGAAGGCGAGGACGTCACCGAGCCGAACGTGTGCAGAACTCGGAGGTGCCGTGCTTTCGGTACTTGGATCGGTCGGACGTGAAGACGTACGACTACATCAACCGCGTTGATATAACGCTTCCGCGAACGGTCTACGAGGGTACGTAGACAACACTCTCTCCTCTCGTTGCTATGCATCATCATGATCTTGCGTGTGCGTAGGAAATTTTTGAAATTACTACGTTCCCCAACAGTGGCATCTGAGCCAGGTTTTTATGCATTGATGTTGTGCACGAGTAGAACACAAGTGAGTTGTGGGCGATATAAGTCATACTGCTTACCAGCATGTCATACTTTGGTTCAACGGTATTGTTGGATGAAGCGGCCCGGACCGACATTATGTGTACACTTACGCGAGACTGGTTCTACCGACGTGCTTTGCACACAGGTGGCTGGCGGGTGTCAGTTTCTCCAACTTTAGTTGAACCAAGTGTGGCTACGCCCGGTCCTTGCGAAGGTTAAAACAGCACCAACTTGACAAACTATCGTTGTGGTTTTGATGCGTAGGTAAGAACGGTTCTTGCTAAGCCCGTAGCATCCACGTAAAACTTGCAACAACAAAGTAGAGGACGTCTAACTTGTTTTTGCAGGGCATGTTGTGATGTGATATGGTCAAGACATGATGCTAAATTTTATTGTATGAGATGATCATGTTTTGTAACCGAGTTATTGGCAACTGGCAGGAGCCATATGGTTGTCGCTTTATTGTATGCAATGCAATTGCACTGTAATGCTTTACTTTATCACTAAGCGTTAGCGATAGCGTGGAAGCATAAAATTGGCGAGATGACAATGATGCTACCATGGTGATCAAGGTGTCACGCCGGTGACGATGGTGATCATGAAGGTGCTTCGGAGATGGAGATCACAAGCACAAGATGATGATGGCCATATCATATCACTTATATTGATTGCATGTGATGTTTATCTTTTATGCATCTTATCTTGCTTTGATTGACGGTAGCATTATAAGATGATCCCCCACTAAATTATCAAAGTATAAGTGTTCTCCCTGAGTATGCACCGTTGTGAAAGTTCTTCGTGCTGAGACACCACATGATGATCGGGTGTGATAGGATCTACATTCAAATACAACGGGTGCAAAACAGTTGCACACGCGGAATACTCAGATTTAACTTGATGAGCCTAGCATATAACAGATATGGCCTCGGAACACGGAGACCGAAAGGTCGAGCGTGAATCATATAGTAGATATGATCAACATATTGATGTTCACCATTGATACTACTCCATCTCACGTGATGATCGTGTTGGAAATATGCCCTAGAGGCAATAATAAAAGCATTATTATTATATTTCCTTGTTCATAATAATTGTCTTTATTCATGCTATAATTGTGTTATCCGGAAATCGTAATACATGTGTGAATAACAGACACCAACATGTCCCTAGTAAGCCTCTAGTTGACTAGCTCGTTGATCGACAGATAGTCATGGTTTCCTGACTATGGACATTGGATGTCATTGATAACGAGATCACATCATTAGGAGAATGATGTGATGGACAAGACCCAATCCTAAACATAGCATAAAGATCGTATAGTTCGTTTGCTAGAGTTTTTCCAATGTCAAGTATCTTTTCCTTAGACCATGAGATCGTGTAACTCCCGGATACCGTAGGAGTGCTTTGGGTATACCAAACGTCACAACGTAACTAGGTGACCATAAAGGTAGACTACGGGTATCTCCGAAAGTATCTGTTGGGTTGACACGGATCAAGACTGGGATTTGTCACTCCGTATGACGGAGAGGTATCACTAGGCCCACTCGGTAATGCATCATCATTATGAGCTCAAAGTGACCAAGTGTCTGGTCACGAGATCATGCATTACGGTACGAGTAAAGTGACTTGCCGGTAACGAGATTGAACGAGGTATTGGGATACCGACGATCGAATCTCGGGCAAGTAACATACCGATTGTCAAAGGGAATTTTATACAGGGTTGCTTGAATCCTCGACATCGTGGTTCATCCGGTGAGATCATCGTGGAGCATGTGGGAGCCAACATGGGTATCCAGATCCCGCTGTTGGTTATTGACCGGAGAGTCGTCTCGGTCATGTCTGCATGTCTCCCGAACCCGTAGGGTCTACACACTTAAGGTTCGATGACACTAGGGTTGTAGGGATATGTATATGCAGTAACCCGAATGTTGTTCGGAGTCCCGGATGAGACCCCGGACGTCACGAGGAGTTCCAGAATGGTCCGGAGGTAAAGAATTATATATAGGAAGTGATGTTTCGGCCATCGGGACAAGTTTCAGGGTCACCGGTATTGTACCGGGACCACCGGAAGGGTCCCGGGGGTCCACCGGGTGGGGCCACCTGCCCCGGGGGGCCACATGGGCTGTAGGGGGTGCGCCTTGGCCTACATGGGCCAAGGGCACCAGCCCCAATAGGCCCATGCGCCTAGGGTTTCAAAGGGGAAGAGTCCCACAAGGGGAAGGCACCCCCTAGGTGCCTTGGGGGGGAGGGAATCCTCCCTTGGCCGCCGCCCCCCCTAGGAGATTGGATCTCCTGGGGCCGCCCCCCCTAGGCCCCCTATATATAGTGAGGGAAGGAGGGCCTCTTTAACCACGCCTTTGGTTGCCTCCTTCTCCCTCTCCAACACCTCCTCCTCCATAGTGCTTGGCGAAGCCCCGACGGAGTATTGCAGCTCCATCACCACCACGCCGTCGTGCTGCTGCTGGAGCCATCTTCCTCAACCTCTCCTTTCCCCTTGCTGTATCAAGAAGAAGAAGATGTTACGCTGACCGTACGTGTGTTGAACGCGGAGGTGCCGCCCGTTCGGCGCTAGGATGTCCGGTGATTTGGATCACGTCGTGCATGACTACCTCATCCCCGTTCTTTGAACGCTTCCGCTCGCGATCTACAAAGGTATGTAGATGCATCCGATCACTCGTTGCTAGATGAACTCACAGATGGATCTTGGTGAAACCGTAGGAAATTTTTTGTTTTCTGCAACGTTCCCCAACAGTGGCATCATGAGCTAGGTCTGTGCGTAGTTCTTCTTGCGCGAGTAGAACACAATTTGTTGTGGGCGTAGATGTTGTCAACTTTCTTGCCGCTACTAGTCTTATCTTGCTTCAGCAGTATTGTGGGATGAAGCGGTCCGGACCAACCTTACACGTACGCTTACGTGAGACCGGTTCCACCGACTAACATGCACTAGTTGCATAAGGTGGCTGGCGGGTGACTGTCTCTCCTACTTTAGTTGGAGCGGATTCGATGAAAAGGGTCCTTATGAAGGGTAAATAGAATTTGACAAATCACGTTGTGGCTTTCACGTAGGTAAGAAAACGTTCTTGCTAGAACCCTATTTCAACCACGTAAAAACTTGCAACAACAAGTAGAGGACGTCTAACTTGTTTTTGCAGCAAGTGCTTTGTGATATGATATGGCCAAGGTTGTGATGAATGATGAATGATCTATATGTGATGTATGAGATGTTCATGCTATTGTAATAGGAATCACGACTTGCATGTCAATGAGTATGACAAGCGGCAGGAGCCATAGGAGTTGTCTTTATTTTTATATGACCTGCGTGTCATTGAGAAACGACATGTAAATTACTTTACTTTATTGCTAAACGCGTTAGCCATAGTAGTAGAAGTAATAGTTGGCGAGCAACTTCATGGAGACACGATGATGGAGATCATGGTGTCAAGCCGGTGACAAGATGATCATGGAGCCCCAAGATGGAGATCAAAGGAGCTATGTGATATTGGCCATATCATGTCACTATTATTATTTGATTGCATGTGATGTTTATCATGTTTTGCATCTTGTTTACTTAGATCGACGGTAGTAAATAAGATGATCCCTCATAATAATTTCAAGAAAGTGTTCCCCCTAACTGTGCACCGTTGCGACAATTCGTTGTTTCGAAGCACCACGTGATGATCGGGTGTGATAGATTCTAACGTTCACATACAACGGGTGTAAGACAGATTTACACATGCAAACACTTAGGTTGACTTGACGAGCCTAGCATGTGTATAGACATGGCCTCGGAACACAGAAGACCGAAAGGTCAAGCATGAGTCGTATAGAAGATACGATCAACATGAAGATGTTCACCGACGTTGACTAGTCCGTCTCACGTGATGATCGGACACGGCCTAGTTGACTCGGATCATGTTATACTTAGATGACTAGAAGAGGGATGTCTATCTAAGTGGGAGTTCATTGAATAATTTGATTAGATGAACTTAATTAGCATGAACTTAGTCTAAAATCTTTAAAATATGTCTTGTAGATCAAATGGCCAACGTTGTCCTCAACTTCAACGCGTTCCTAGAGAAAACCAAGCTGAAATATGATGGCAGCAACTATACGGACTGGGTCCGAAACCTGAGGATCATCCTCATAGCTGCCAAGAAAGATTATGTACTACAAGCACCGCTAGGTGATCCACCCGTCCCATAGAACCAAGACGTTATGAACGATTGGCAGACACATGCTGATGACTACTCCCTCGTTCAGTGCGGCATGCTTTACAGCTTAGAGCCGGGGCTCCAAAAGCGTTTTGAGAGACATGGAGCATAAGAGATGTTCGAAGAGCTGAAAATGTTTTTTCAAGCTCATGCCCGGATCGAGAGATATGAAGTCTCCGACAAGTTCTTCAGCTGTAAGATGGAGGAAAATAGTTCTGTCAGTGAGCACATACTCACTATGTCTGGGTTACATAACTGCTTGACTCAGCTGGGAGTTAATCTCCCGGATGACGCGGTCATCGACAGAATCCTCCAGTCGCTTCCACCAAGCTACAAGAGCTTTGTGATGAACTTCAATATGCAGGGGATGGAAAAGACCATTCCTGAGGTATTTGCAATGCTGAAATCAGCAGAGGTAGAAGTCAAGAAGGAACATCAAGTGTTTATGGTAAATAAAACCACTAAGTTCAAGAAGGGCAATGGTAAAAAGTGTTGGGGAACGTAGCAGAAATTCAAAATTTTCCTACGTATCACCAAGATCTATCTATGGAGAGACTAGCAACAAGGGGAAGGAGAGTGCATCTACATACCCTTGTAGATCGCTAAGCGGAAGCGTTCAAGAGAACGGGGTTGAAGGAGTCATACTCATCGTGATCCAAATCACCGGAGATCCTAGTGCCGAACGGACGGCACCTCCGCGTTCAACACACGTACAGCCCGGTGACGTCTCCCATGCCTTGATCCAGCAAGGAGAGAGGGAGAGGTTGAGGAAGACTCCATCCAGCAGCAGCACAACGGCGTGGTGATGGTGGAGGAGCGTGGTACTCCAGCAGGGCTTCGCCAAGCACCGCAAGAGACGAGGAGAAAGAGAGGGAGGGCTGCACCAACAGGGAGAGATCAGATCGCGTGTATTGGGCAGCCCCTAGGCCTCATATATATAGGGGAAGGGGAGGAGGGTGCGCCCCCTCTAGGATTCCCACCCCTAGAGGGGCGGTAGCCCTAGATGGGTCTTGGGGTGGCGGCCAAGAGGGGAAGAGGGGGGGGGCGCCCCCTAGGGTGGGCCTTAGGGCCCATCTAAGCCTAGGGTTTCCCCTTCTCCTCCTTTGCTACGCCTTGGGCCTTGTGAGAGGCGCACCAGCCCACTCAGGGGCTGGTCCCTCACCACTCTTGGCCCATGCAAGCCTCCGGGACTGGTGGCCCCACTTGGTGGACCCCCGGGACCCTCCCGGTGGTCCCGGTACGTTACCAATAAACCCCGAAACTTTTCCGGTGACCAAAACAGGACTTCCCATATATAAATCTTTACCTCCGGACCATTCTGGAACTCCTCGTGACGTCCGGGATATCATCCGGGACTCCGAACAACATTCGGTAACCACATACAAACTTCCTTTATAACCCTAGCGTCATCGAACCTTAAGTGTGTAGACCCTACGGGTTTGGGAACCATGCAGACATGACCGAGACGTTCTCCGGTCAATAACCAACAGCGGGATCTAGATACCCATGTTGGCTCCCACATGTTCCACGATGATCTCATCGGATGAACCACGATGTCAAGGACTTAATCAATCCCGTATACAATTCCATTTGTCTATCGGTACGATACTTGCCCGAGATTCGATCGTCGGTATCCCGATACCTTGTTCAATCTCGTTACCGGCAAGTCTCTTTACTCGTTTCGTAACACATCATCCCATGATCAACTCCTTGACCACATTGTGCACATTATGATGATGTCCTACCGAGTGGTCCCAGAGATACCTCTCCGTCACACGGAGTGACAAATCCCAGTCTTGATTCGTGCCAACCCAACAGACACTTTCGGAGATACCTGTAGTGTACCTTTATAGCCACCCAGTTATGTTGTGACGTTTGGCACACCCAAAGCACTCCTACGGTATCCGGGAGTTGCACAATCTCATGGTCTAAGGAAATGATACTTAACATTAGAAAAGCTTTAGCGAACGAACTACACGATCTTTGTGCTAGGCTCAGGATTGGGTCTTGTCCATCACATCATTCTCCTAATGATGTGATCCCGTTATCAACGACATCCAATGTCCATGGTTAGGAAACCGTAACCATCTATTGATCAACGAGCTAGTCAACTAGAGGCTTACTAGGGACATGGTGTTGTCTATGTATCCACACATGTATCTGAGTTTCCTATCAATACAATTCTAGCATGGATAATAAACGATTATCACGAACAAGGAAATACAATAATAACCAATTTATTATTGCCTCTAGGGCATATTTCCAACAATATCCCACTTGCACTAGAGTCAATAATCTAGTTCACATCGCCATGTGATTAACACTCACAGGTCACATCGCCATGTGACCAACATCCAAAGAGTTTACTAGAGTCAATAATCTTGTTCACATCACTATGTGATTAACACTCAATGAGTTCTGGGTTTGATCATGTTGCTTGTGAGAGAGGTTTTAGTCAACGGGTCTGCAACATTCAGATCCGTATGTACTTTGCAAATCTCTATGTCATCTCCTAGATGTAGCTACCACGTTCTATTTGGAGCTATTCCAAATAACTGTTCTACTTGGAGCTATACTAAATTGTCGCTCCATTATACGTATCCGGTATCTCTACTCAAAGCTATCCGGATAGGTGTTAAGCTTGCATCGGCGTAACCCTTTACGACGAACTCTTTTACCACCTCCATAATCGAGAAAATTCCTTAGTCCACTAGTTACTAAGGATAACTTTGACCACTGTCCTGTGATCCATTCTTGGATCACTCTTGTACCCCTTGACTGAGTCATGGCAAGGCACACTTCAGGTGCGGTACACAGCATAGCATACTGTAGAGCCTACGTCTTAAGCATAGGGGACGACCTTCGTCCTTTCTCTCTATTCTGCCGTGGTTGAGCTTTAAGTCTTAACTTCATACCTTACAACTCAGGCAAGAACTCCTTCTTTGACTGATCCATCTTGAACACCTTCAAGATCATGTCAAGGTATGTGCTCATTTGAAAGTACCATTAAGCGTTTTGATCTATCTTTATAGATCTTGATGCTCAATGCTCAAGTAGCTTAATCCAGGTTTTCCATTGAAAAACACTTTCCAAATAACCCTATTTGCTTTCCAGAAATTCTACGTCATTTCTGATCAACAATATGTCAACAACATATACTCATCAGAAATTCTATAGTGCTCCCACTCACTTCTTTGGAAATACAAGTTTCTCATAAACTTTGCATACACCCAAAATCTTTGATCATCTCATCAAAGCATACATTCCAACTCCGAGATGCTTACTCCAGTCCTTAGAAGGATTGCTGGAACTTTGCATACTTGTTAGCATCTTTCAGGATTGACAAAACCTTCCGGTTGTATTACATACAACCTTTCCTCAAGAAAAATCGTCGAGGAAACAATGTTTTGACATCCTATCTGCAAGATTTCATAAATAATGCAGTAATCGCTAATATAATTCCAACAGACTCTTAGCATCGCTACGGGTGAGAAAGTCTCATTGTAGTCAACTCCTTGAACTTGTCGGAAAACATCTTAACGACAAGTCGAGCTTTCTTAATGGTGATACTTACCATCATTGTCCGTCTTCCTTTTAAAATCCATATGTACCTAACAGCCTTACGACCATCAAGTAGTTCTTCCAAAGTCTACACTTTGTTTTCATATATGGATCCTCTCTCGGATTATATGGCCTCGAGCCATTTATCGGAATCCAGGCCCACCACCGCTTCTCCATAGCTCGTAGGTTCATCGATGTCTAGCAACATGACTTCCAAGACAGGATTATGTATCACTCTGAAGTAGTACGCATCCTTGTCATCCTACGAGGTTTGGTAGTGACTTGATATGAAGTTTCATGATCATTATCATAAGCTTCCACTTCAATTGGTGTAGGTGCCACAGGAACAACTTCCTGTGCCCTGCCACACACTAGTTGAAGAGACGGTTCAATAACCTCATCAAGTCTCCACCATCCTCCCACTCAATTCTTTCGAGAGAAACTTTTCCTCGAGAAAGGACCCGATTCCAGAAACAATCCCTTATTGCTTTCGGATCTGAGACAGGAGGTATACCCAACTGTTTTTGGGTGTCCTATGAAGATGCATTTATCCGCTTTGGGTTCGAGCTTATCAGCCTGAAACTTTTTCACATAAGCGTCGCAGCCCCAAACTTTTAAGAAATGACAGCTTAGGTTTCTCCAAACCATAGTTCATACGGTGTCATCTCATCGGAATTGCGTGGTGCCCTATTAAAGTGAATGTGGTTCTCTCTAATGCCTAACCCATAAACTATCGTGGTAATTCGATAAGAGACATCATGGTATGCATCATATCCAATAGGATGCAGTTATGATGTTCAGACACACCATCACACTATGGTGTTCCAGGCTGTATTAGTTGTGAAACAATTTCCACAATGTCTTAATTCTGTGCCAAACTCATAATTCAGATATTCATCTCTATGATCATATCATAGATATTTTATCCTCTTGTCACGACGATCCTTCAACTTCACCCTGAAATTACTTGAACCTTTCAATAATTTAGACTCGTGTTCATCAAGTAAATGTACTCAACATCTACTCAAATCATTTGTGAAGTAAGAACATAACAATATCCACTACACGCCTCAGCACTCATTGGACTGTACACATCAAAATATAGTACTTCCAACAAGTTGCTTTCTAGTTCCATTTTACTGAAAACGAGGCTTTCAGTCATCTTGCCCATGTGGTATGATTTGCATGTCTCAAGTGATTCAAAATCAAGTGAGTCCAAACGATCCATCTATATAGAGTTTCTTCATGCATATCTACCAACAAACATGGTTCGCATGTCTCAATCCTTTCAAAAACGAGTGAGTCCAAAGATCCATCAACATGGAGCTTCTTCATGCGTCTTATACCGATATGACTTAAGTGGCAGTGCCACAAGTAGGTGGTACTATTATTACTATCCTATATCTTTTGGCATGAACATGTGTATCACTACGATCGAGATTCAATAAACCATTCATTTTAGGCGTAAGACCATTGCAGGTATTATTCAAATAAACAGAGTAACCATCATTCTCCTTAAATGAATAACCGTATTGCGATAGACGTAATCCAATCATGTCTATGCTCAACGCAAACACCAAATAACAATTATTTAGGTTTTAATACCAATCTCGATGGTAGAGGGAGCGTATGATATTTGATCAACCTTGGAAATACTTCCAACACATATCGTCATCTCACCTTTAGCTAGTCTCCGTTTATTCCGTAGCTTTTATTTCGAGTTACTAACACTTAGCAACCGAACCGGTATCTAATACCCTGGTGCTACTAGGAGTACTAGTAAAGTACACATCAACACAATGTATATCCAATATACTTCTATCGACCTTGTCTGCCTTCTCATCTACCAAGTATCTAGGGTAATTCTGCTCTAGTGGCTGTTCCTCTTATTACAGAAGCACTTAGTCTCGGGGTTTGGGTTCAACTTTGGGTTTCTTCACTAGAGCAGCAGCTGATTTGCCGTTTCATGAAGTATCCCTTCTTGCCCTTGCCCTTCTTGAAACTAGTGGTTTCACCAACCATCAACAATTGATGCTCCTTCTTGATTTCTACTTTTGTGGTGTCAAACATCGCGAATATCTCAAGGAACATCATATATGTCCCTGATATATTATAGTTCATCACAAAGCTCTAGCAGCTTGGTGGTAATGACTTCGGAGAAACATCACTATCTCATCTAGAAGATCAACTCCCACTTGATTCAAATGATTGTTGTACTCAGACAATCTGAGCACAAGCTCAACAATTGAGCTTTTCTCCCTTAGTTTGCAGGTTAAGAAAATCGTCAGAGGTCTTATCTCTTAACGTGGGCACAAGCCTGAAATCCCAATTTCAGCCCTCGAAACATCTCATATGTTTCACGACGTTTCAAAACGTCTTCAGTGCCTCAACTCTAAACCGTTTAACTGAACTATCACGTAGTTATCAAAATGTGTATGTCAGATGTTCGCAACATCCACAGACGACGTTCGAGGTTCAGCACACTGAGCGGTGCATTAAGGACATAAGCCTTCTATGAAGCAATGAGGACAATCCTCAGTTTACGGACCTAGTCCGCATAATTTCTACTATCAACTTTCAACTAAATTTACTCTAGGAACATATCTAAACAGTAGAACTGAAGCGCGAGCTACGACATAATTTGCGAAAACCTTTTGACTATGTTCAGGATAATTAAGTTCATCTTATGAACTCCCACTCAGATAGACATCCCTCTAGTCATCTAAGTGATTACATGATCCGAGTCAACTAGGCCGTGTCCGATCATCACGTGAGATGGACTAGTCAACATCGGTGAACATCTTCATGTTGATCGTATCTTCTATACGACTCATGCTCGACCTTTCGGTCTTCTGTGTTCCGAGGCCATGTCTGTACATGCTAGGCTCGTCAAGTCAACCTAAGTGTTTGCATCTGTAAATCTGTCTTACACCCGTTGTATGTGAACGTTGGAATCTATCACACCCGATCGTCACGTGGTGCTTAGAAACGAACGAACTGTCGCAACGGTGCACAGTTAGGGGAACACTTTCTTGAAATTTTAACGAGGGATCATCTTATATATTATCGTCGTTCTAAGCAAATAAGATGTATAAACATGATAAACATCACATGCAATCAAATAGTGACATGATATGGCCAATATCATATTGCTCCTTTTGATCTCCATCTTCGGGGCTCCATGATCATCATCGTCACCGGCATGACACCATGATTGTTGGTGAACGTAGTAATTTAAAAAAAATTCCTACGCACATGCAAGATCATGGTGATGCATAGCAACGAGGGGGGAGAGTCTGATCTACGTACCCTTGTAGATCGCAACGGAAGCGTTGACACAACGTAGAGGAAGTAGTCGTACGTCTTCTTCCCAATCCGACCGATCCAAGAACCGTTACTCCGGCACCTCCGAGTTCTCAGCACACGTACAGCTCGATGACGATCACCGGGCTCCGATCCAGCAAAGCTTCGGGGAGGAGTTCCATCAGCACGACGGCGTGGTGACGATCTTGATGTTCTACCGACGCAGGGCTTCGCCTAAGCACTACAACGATATGATCGAGGTGGAATATGGTGGCAGGGGGCACCGCACACGGCTAAGGAACGATCTCAATGATCAACTTGTGTGTCTAGAGGTGCCCCCTGCCCCTGTATATAAGGGAGCCAGGGGGGAGGGGTGCGCCGGCCAGGGAGAGGGCGGTGGGAGTAGGACTCCCCCCCAATCCTAGTTGGACTAGGTTTCCCAAAGGGGGAAAGAGAGAGGGGGGCCGACCCCTTCTCCTAGTCCTAATAGGACTAAGGGAAGGGGGGCGTGCGGCCACCTATGGGCTGCCCCTTTTCTCCTTTCCACTAAGGCCCATGAAGGCCCATATGGCTCCCGGGGGGTTCCGGTAACCTCCCGGTAATCCGGTAAAATCCCGATTTCACTCGGAACACTTCCGATATCCAAATATATGCTTCCAATATATCAATCTTTATGTCTCGACCATTTCGAGACTCCTCGTCATGTCCGTGATCACATCCGGGACTCCGAACAACCTTCGGTACATAAAAATGCATAAACTCATAATAACTGTCATCATAACGTTAAGCGTGCGGACCCTACGGTTCGAGAACAATGTAGACATGACCGAGACACTTCTCCGGTCAATAACCAATAGCGGGACCTGGATGCCCATATTGGCTCCTACATATTCTACGAAGATCTTTATCGATCAGACCGCATAACAACATACGTTGTTCCCTTTGTCATCGGTATGTTACTTGCCCGAGATTCGATCGTCGGTATCCAATACCTAGTTCAATCTCGTTACCGGCAAGTCTCTTTACTCGTTCTGTAATACATCATCCCGCAACTAACTCATTAGTTGCAATGCTTGCAAGGCTTGTGTAATGTGCATTACCGAGAGGGCCCAGAGATACCTCTCCGACAATCGGAGTGACAAATCCTAATCTCGAAATACGCCAACCCAACATATACCATTGGAGACACCTGTAGTACTCCTTTATAATCACCCAGTTACGTTGTGACGTTTGGTAGCACCCAAAGTATTCCTCCGGCAAACGGGAGTTGCATAATCTCATAGTCATAGGAACATGTATAAGTCATGAAGAAAGCAATAGCAACATACTAAACGATCGGGTGCTAAGCTAATGAAATGGGTCATGTCAATCAGATCATTCAACTAATGATGTGACCTCGTTAATCAAATAACAACACATTGTTCATGGTTAGGAAACTTAACCATATTTGATTAACGAGCTAGTCAAGTAGAGGCATACTAGTGACACTCTGTTTGTCTATGTATTCACACATGTATTATGTTTCCGGTTAATACAATTCTAGCATGAATAATAAACATTTATCATGATATAAGGAAATAAATAATAACTTTATTATTGCCTCTAGGGCATATTTCCTTCAGTCTCCCACTTGCACTAGAGTCAATAATCTAGATTACACAGTAATGATTCTAACACCCATGGAGCCTTGGTGCTGATCATGTTTTGCTCGTGGAAGAGGCTTAGTCAACGGGTGTGCAACATTCAGATCCGTATGTATCTTGCAAATCTCTATGTATCCCACCTGGACTAGATCCCGGATGGAATTGAAGCGTCTCTTGATGTGTTTGGTCCTTTTGTGAAATCTGGATTCCTTTGCCAAAGCAATTGCACCAGTATTGTCACAAAAGATTTTCATTGGACCCGATGCACTAGGTATGACACCTATATCGGATATGAACTCCTTCATCCAAACTCCTTCTTTTGCTGCTTCTGAAGCAGCTATGTACTCCACTTCACATGTAGATCTAGCTACGACGCTTTGTTTAGAACTGCACCAACTGACAGCTCCACCGTTTAAAGTAAACACGTATCCGGTTTGCGATTTAGAATCGTCCGGATCAGTGTCAAAGCTTGCATCAACGTAACCTCTTACGGTGAATTCTTTGTCACCTCCATATACGAGAAACATATCCTTAGTCCTTTTCAGGTATTTCAGGATGTTCTTGACCGCTGTCCAGTGATCCACTCCTGGATTACTTTGGTACCTACCTGCTAAACTTATAGCAAGGCACACATCAGGTCTGGTACACAGCATTGCATACATGATAGAGCCTATGGCTGAAGCATAGGGAACATCTTTCATTTTCTCTCTATCTTCTGCAGTGGTCGGGCATTGAGTCTGACTCAACTTCACACCTTGTAACACAGGCAAGAACCCTTTCTTTGCTTGATCCATTTTGAACTTCTTCAAAATCTTGTCAAGGTATGTGCTTTGTGAAAGTCCAATTAAGCGTCTTGATCTATCTCTATAGATCTTAATGCCCAATATGTAAGCAGCTTCACCGAGGTCTTTCATTGAAAAACTCTTATTCAAGTATCCCTTTATGCTATCCAGAAATTCTATATCATTTCCAATCAGCAATATGTCATCCACATATAATATCAGAAATGCTACAGAGCTCCCACTCACTTTCTTGTAAATACAGGCTTCTCCAAAAGTCTGTATAAAGCCAAATGCTTTGATCACACTATCAAAGCGTTTATTCCAACTCCGAGATGCTTGCACCAGTCCATAAATGGATCGCTGGAGTTTGCACACTTTGTTAGCTCCCTTTGGATCGAAAAAACCTTCCGGTTGCATCATATACAACTCTTCTTCCAGAAATCCATTCAGGAATGCAGTTTTGACATCCATCTGCCATATTTCATAATCTTAAAACGCGGCAATTGCTAACATGATTCGGATAGACTTAAGCATCGCTACGGGTGAGAAGGTCTCATCATAGTCAACCCCTTGAACTTGTCGAAAACCTTTTGCGACAAGTCGAGCTTTATAGACAGTAACATTACCGTCAGCGTCAGTCTTTTTCTTGAAGATCCATTTATTCTCAATTGCTTGCCGATCATCGGGCAAGTCAACCAAAGTCCATACTTTGTTCTCATACATGGATCCCATCTCAGATTTCATGGCTTCAAGCCACTTTGTGGAATCTGGGCTCACCATCGCTTCTTCATAGTTCGTAGGTTCATCATGATCTAGTAGCATGACTTCCAGAACTGGATTACCGTACCACTCTGGCGCGGATCTTGTTCTGGTTGATCTACGAGGTTCAGTAGTATCTTGTTCTGAAGTTTCATGATCATTATCATTAACTTCCTCACTTATTGGTGTAGGTGTCGCAGAAACAGTTTTCTGTGATGTACTACTTTCTAATAGGGGAGCGGGTACAGTTACCTCGTCAAGTTCTACTTTCCTCCCACTCACTTCTTTCGAGAGAAACTCCTTCTCAAGAAAGTTTCCGAATTTAGCAACAAAAGTCTTGCCTTCGGATCTGTGATAGAAGGTGTATCCAATAGTTTCCTTTGGATATCCTATGAAGACACATTTCTCCGATTTGGGTTCGAGCTTATCAGGTTGAAGTTTTTTCACATAAGCATCATAGCCCCAAACTTTCAGAAACGACAACTTTGGTTTCTTGCCAAACCATAGTTCATAAGGCGTCGTCTCAACGGATTTTGATGGTGCCCTATTTAACGTGAATGCGGCCGTCTCTAGAGCGTATCCCCAAAACGATAGCGGTAAATCGGTAAGAGACATCATAGATCACACCATATCTAGTAAAGTACGATTACGACGTTCGGACACACCATTACGCTGTGGTGTTCCGGGTGGCGTTAGTTGCGAAACTATTCCACAATTTTTCAAATGTACACCAAACTCGTAACTCAAATATTCTCCTCCACGATCAGATCGTAGAAACTTTATTTTCTTGTTACGATGATTTTCCACTTCACTCTGAAATTCTTTGAACTTTTCAAATGTTTCAGACTTATGTTTCATTAAGTAGATATACCCATATCTACTTAAATCATCTGTGAAGGTGAGAAAATAACGATATCCGCCACGAGCCTCAATATTCATCGGACCGCATACATCTGTATGTATGATTTCCAACAAATCTGTTGCTCTCTCCATAGTACCGGAGAACGGTGTTATAATCATCTTGCCCATGAGGCACGGTTCGCAAGTACCAAGTGATTCATAATCAAGTGGTTCCAAAAGTCCATCAGTATGGAGTTTCTTCATGCGCTTTACACCGATATGACCTAAACGGCAGTGCCACAAATAAGTTGCACTATCATTATCAACTCTGCATCTTTTGGCTTCTACATTATGAATATGTGTATCACTACTATCGAGATTTAACAAGAATAGACCACTCTTCAAGGGTGCATGACCATAAAAGATATTACTCATATAAATAGAACAACCATTATTCTCTGATTTAAATGAATAACCGTCTCGCATTAAACAAGATCCAGATATAATGTTCATGCTCAACGCTGGCACCAA
Source organism: Triticum aestivum (assembly GCF_018294505.1). NCBI lineage: Eukaryota > Viridiplantae > Streptophyta > Magnoliopsida > Poales > Poaceae > Triticum > Triticum aestivum. Next base: position 31,516,737 of record NC_057809.1, read on the forward strand.
ATAACAATTATTTAGGTCTAATATTAATCCCGAAGGTAGATGTAGAGGTAGCGTGCCGACCGCGATCACATCGACTTTGGAACCGTTTCCCACGCGCATCGTCACCTCGTCCTTAGGCAATCTTCGCTTAATCCATAGTCCCTGTTTCGAGTTGCAAATATTAGCAACAGAACCAATATCAAATACCCAGGTGCTACTGCGAGCATTAGTAAGGTACACATCAATAACATGTATATCACATATACCTTTGTTCACCTTGCCATCCTTCTTATCCGCCAAATACTTGGGGCAGTTCCGCTTCCAGTGACCAGTCTGCTTGCAGTAGAAGCACTCAGTTTCAGGCTTAGGTCCAGACTTGGGCTTCTTTTCCTAAGCAGCAACTTGCTTGCCGTTCTTCTTGAAGTTCCCCTTCTTCTTCCCTTTGCCCTTTTTCTTGAAACTAGTGGTCTTGTTAACCATCAACACTTGATGCTCCTTCTTGATTTCTACCTCCGCAGCTTTCAGCATTGCGAAGAGCTCGGGAATAGTCTTGTTCATCCCTTGCATATTATAGTTCATCACGAAGCTCTTGTAGCTTGGTGGCAGTGATTGGAGAATTCTGTCAATGACGCAATCATCTGGAAGATTAACTCCCATCTGAATCAAGTGATTGTTATACCCAGACATTTTGAGTATATGCTCACTGACAGAACTGTTCTCCTCCATCTTGCAGCTATAGAACTTATTGGAGACTTCATATCTCTCAATCCGGGCATTTGCTTGAAATATTAACTTCAACTCCTGGAACATCTCATATGCTCCATGACGTTCAAAACGTCGTTGAAGTCCCGATTCTAAGCCGTAAAGCATGGCACACTGAACTATCGAGTAGTCATCAGCTTTGCTCTGCCAGACGTTCATAACATCTGGTGTTGCTCCAGCAGCAGGCCTGGCACCCAGCGGTGCTTCCAGGACGTAATTCTTCTGTGCAGCAATGAGGATAATCCTCAAGTTACGGACCCAGTCCGTGTAATTTCTACCATCATCTTTCAACTTTGCTTTCTCAAGGAACGCATTAAAATTCAACGGAACAACAGCACGAGGCATCTATCTACAATCAACATAAACAGGCAAGATACTATCAGGTACTAAGTTCATGATAAATTTAAGTACAATTAATCATATTACTAAAGAACTCCCACTTAGATAGACATCCCTCTAATCCTCTAAGTGATCACGTGATCCAAATCAACTAAACCATGTCTGATCATCACGTGAGATGGAGTAGTTTCATCGGTGAACATCATTATGTTGATCATATCTACTATATGATTCACGCTCGACCTTTCGGTCTCCATGTTCCGAGGCCATATCTGTATATGCTTGGCTCGTCAAGTATAACCTGAGTATTCCGCGTGTGCAACTGTTTTGCACCCGTTGTATTTGAACGTAGAGCCTATCACACCCGATCATCATGTGGTGTCTCAGCACGAAGAACTTTCGCAACGGTGCATACTCAGGGAGAACACTTCTTGATAATTTAGTGAGAGATCATCTTACAATGCTACCATCAATCAAAGCAAGATAAGATGCATAAAAGATAAACATCACATGCAATCAATATAAGTGATATGATATGGCCATCATCATCTTGTGCTTGTGATCTCCATCTCCGAAGCACCGTCATGATCACCATCGTCACTGGCGCGACACCTTGATCTCCATCGTAGCATCATTGTCGTCTCGCCAATCTTATGCTTCCACGACTATCACTACCGCTTAGTAATAAAGTAAAGCATTACATCGCGATTGCATTGCATACAATAAAGCGACAACCATATGGCTCCTGCCAGTTGCCGATAACTTGGTTACAAAACATGATCATCTCATACAATAAAATTTAGCATCATGCCTTGACCATATCACATCACAACATGCCCTGCAAAAACAAGTTAGACGTCCTCTACTTTGTTGTTGCAAGTTTTACTTGGCTGCTACGGGCTTTAAGTAAGAACCAATCTCACCTACGCATCAAAACCACAACGATAGTTTGTCAAATAGACTCCGTTTTAACCTTCTCAAGGACCGGGCATAGCCACACTCGGTTCAACTAAAGTTGGAGAGACAGTCGCCCGCAAGCCATCTATGTGCAAAGCACGTCGAGGGAACCGGTCTCGCGTAAGCGTACGCGTAAGGTTGGCCCGGGTCGTCTCATCCAACAATACCGCCGAACCAAAGTATGACATGCTGGTAGGCAGTATGACTTATATCGTCCACAACTCACTTGTGTTCTACTCGTGCACATAACATCAAACCATAAAACCTAGGCTCGGATGCCACTGTTGGTGAACGTAGTAATTTAAATTTTTTTCCTACGCACACGCAAGATCATGGTGATGCATAGCAATGAGGGGGAGAGTCTGATCTACGTACCCTTGTAGATCGCAACGGAAGCGTTGACACAACGTAGAGGAAGTAGTCGTACGTCTTCTTCCCGATCCGACCGATCCAAGCACCATTACTCCGGCACCTCCGAGTTCTTAGCACATGTACAGCTCGATGACGATCCCCGGGCTCCGATCCAGCAAAGCTTCGGGGAGGAGTTCCGTCAGCACGACGGCGTGGGGATGATCTTGATGTTCTACCGACGCAGGGCTTCGCCTAAGCACTACAACGATATGATCGAGGTGGAATATGGTGGCAGGGGGCACCGCACACGGCTAAGGAACGATCTCAATGATCAACTTGTGTGTCTAGAGGTGCCCCCTGCCCCTGTATATAAAGGAGCCAAGGGGGAGGGGTGCGCCGGCCAGGGAGAGGGCGCAGGAGGAGTCCTACTCCCACCGGGAGTAGGACTCCCCCCAATCCTAGTTGGACTAGGTTTCCCAAAGGGGGGAAGAGAGAGAGAGGGGGGCCGGCCCCTTCTCCTAGTCCTAATAGGACTAAGGGAAGGGGGGCGCGCGGCCACCTATGGGCTGCCCCTTTTCTCCTTTCCACTAAGGCCCATGAAGGCCCATATGGCTCCCGGGGGGTTCCGGTAACCTCCCGGTAATCCGGTAAAATCCCGATTTCACCCAGAACACTTCCGATATCCAAATATAGGCTTCCAATATTTCAATCTTTATGTCTCGACCATTTCGAGACTCCTCCTCATGTCCGTGATCACATCCGGGACTCCGAACAACCTTCGGTACATCAAAATGTATAAACTCATAATAACTGTCATCGTAACGTTAAGCGTGCGGACCCTACGGTTCGAGAACAATGTAAACATGACTGAGACACTTCTCCGGTCAATAACCAATAGCGGGACCTGGATGCCCATATTGGCTCCTACATATTCTACGAAGATCTTTATCGGTCAGACTGCATAACAACATACGTTGTTCCCTTTGTCATCGGTATGTTACTTGCCCGAGATTCGATCGTCAGTATCCAATACCTAGTTCAATCTCGTTACCGGCAAGTCTCTTTACTCGTTCTGTAATACATCATCCCGCAACTAACTCATTAGTTGCAATGCTTGCAAGGCTTGTGTAATGTGCATTACCGAGAGGGCCCAGAGATACCTCTCCGACAATCGGAGTGACAAATCCTAATCTCGAAATACGCCAACCCAACATCTACCATTGGAGACACCTGTAGTACTCCTTTATAATCACCCAGTTACGTTGTGACATTTGGTAGCACCCAAAGTGTTCCTTCGGAAAACGGGAGTTGCATAATCTCATAGTCATAGGAACATGTATAGGTCATGAAGAAAGCAATAGCAACATACTAAACGATCGGGTGCTATGCTAATGAAATGGGTCCTGTCAATCATATCATTCAACTAATGATGTGACCTCGTTAATCAAATAACAACACATTGTTCATGGTTAGGAAACTTAACCATCTTTGATTAATGAGCTAGTCAAGTAGAGGCATACTAGTGACACTCTGTTTGTCTATGTATTCACACATGTATTATGTTTCCGGTTAATACAATTCTAGCATGAATAATAAACATTTATCATGATATAAGGAAATAAATAATAACTTTATTATTGCCTCTAGGGCATATTTCCTTCAATGATCTCCATCATCATGATCTCCATCATCGTGTCTTCATGAAGTTGTCTCGCCAACTATTACTTCTACTACTACAACTAACGGTTAGCAATAAAGTAAAGTAATTACATGACGTTTATGTTGACATGCAGGTCATAAACAAATTAAGACAACTCCTATGGCTCCTGCCGGTTGTCATACTCATCGACATGCAAGTCGTGATTCCTATTACAAGAACATGATCATCTCATACATCACATATATCATTCATCACATCCTTTTGGCCATATCACATCACATGGCATACCCTGCAAAAACAAGTTAGACGTCCTCTAATTGTTGTTTGCATGTTTTACGTGGCTGCTATGGGTTTCTAGCAAGAACGTTTCTTACCTACGCAAAACCACAACGTGATATGCCAATTGCTATTTACCCTTCATAAGGACCCTTTTCATCGAATCCGTTCCGACTAAAGTGGGAGAGACAGACACCCGCTAGCCACCTTATGCAACTAGTGCATGTTAGTCGGTGGAACCAGTCTCACGTAAGAGTACGTGTAAGGTCGGTCCGGGCCGCTTCATCCCACGATGCCGTCGAAACAAGATTGGACTAGTAATAGTAAGCATATTGAACAAGATCAACGCCCACAACTACTTTGTGTTCTACTCGTGCATAGTAACTACGCATAGACCTAGCTCATGATGCCACTGTTGGGGAACGTAGCAGAAATTCAAAATTTTCCTACGTATCACCAAGATCTATCTATGGAGAGACTAGCAACGAGGGGAAGGAGAGTGCATCTACATACCCTTGTAGATCGCTAAGAGGAAGCGTTCAAGAGAACGGGGTTGAAGGAGTCGTACTCGTCGTGATCCAAATCACCGGAGATCCTAGTGCCGAATGGACGGCACCTCCGCGTTCAACACACGTACAGCCCGGTGACGTCTCCCATGCCTTGATCCAGCAAGGAGAGAGGGAGAGGTTGAGGAAGACTCCATCCAGCAGCAGCACAACGGCGTGGTGTTGGTGGAGGGGCGTGGTACTCCAGCAGGGCTTCGCCAAGCACCGCAAGAGACGAGGAGAAAGAGAGGGAGGGCTGCACCAACAGGGAGAGATCAGATCGCGTGTATTGGGCAGCCCCTAGGCCTCATATATATAGGGGAAGGGGAGGAGGGTGCGCCCCCTCTAGGGTTACCACCCCTAGAGGGGCGGCAGCCCTAGATGGGTCTTGGGGTGGCGGCCAAGAGGGGAAGAGGGGGGGGGGGGCGCCCCCTAGGGTGGGCCTTAGGGCCCATCTAAGCCTAGGGTTTCCCCTTCTCCTCCTTTGCTGCGCCTTGGGCCTTGTGCGAGGCGCACCAGCCCACTCAGGGGCTGGGCCTCACCACTCTTGGCCCACGCAAGCCTCCGGGACTGGTGGCCCCACTTGGTGGACCCCCGGGACCCTCCCGGTGGTCCCGGTACGTTACCGATAAACCCCGAAACTTTTTCAGTGACCAAAACAGGACTTCCCATATATAAATCTTTACCTCCGGACCATTCTGGAACTCCTCATGACGTCCGGGATCTCATCCAGGACTCCGAACAACATTCGGTAACCACATACAAAGTTCCTTTATAACCCTAGCGTCATCGAACCTTAAGTGTGTAGACCCTACGGGTTCGGGAACCATGCAGACATGACCGAGACGTTCTCCGGTCAATAACCAACAGCGGGATCTAGATACCCATGTTGGCTCCCACATGTTCCACGATGATCTCATCGGATGAACCACGATGTCAAGGACTTAATCAATCCCGTATACAATTCCCTTTGTCTATTGGTACGATACTTGCCCGAGATTCGATCGTCGGTATCCCGATACCTTGTTCAATCTCGTTACCGGCAAGTCTCTTTACTCGTTCCGTAACACATCATCCCGTGATCAACTCCTTGACCACATTGTGCACATTATGATGATGTCCTACCGAGTGGGCCCAGAGATACCTCTCCGTCACACGGAGTGACAAATCCCAGTCTCGATTCGTGCCAACCCAACAGACACTTTCGGAGATACCTGTAGTGTACCTTTATAGCCACCCAGTTACATTGTGACGTTTGGCACACCCAAAGCACTCCTACGGTATCCGGGAGTTGCACAATCTCATGGTCTAAGGAAATGATACTTGACATTAGAAAAGCTTTAGCGAACGAACTACACGATCTTTGTGCTAGGCTCAGGATTGGGTCTTGTCCATCACATCATTCTCCTAATGATGTGATCCCGTTATCAACGACATCCAATGTCCATGGTTAGGAAACCGTAACCATCTATTGATCAATGAGCTAGTCAACTAGAGGCTTACTAGGGACATGGTGTTGTCTATGTATCCACACATGTATCTGAATTTCCTATCAATACAATTCTAGCATGGATAAGAAACGATTATCATGAACAAGGAAATACAATAATAACCAATTTATCATTGCCTCTAGGGCATATTTCCAACAAAAAGAACTTCAAGAAGGATGGCAAGGAAATTGCCACGCCTGGCAAGAAAGCTGCCGGGAAGAAGCCAAAGAATGGACCCAAGCCCGAGACTGAGTGCTTTTATTGCAAGGGAAGTGGTCACTGGAAGCGGAACTGCCCCAAATACTTAGCGGACAAGAAGGCCGGCAAAACGAAAGGTATATGTGATATACATGTAATTGATGTGTACCTTACCAGTACTTGTAGTAGCTCTTGGGTATTTGATACCGGTGCAGTTGCTCACATTTGTAACTCAAAGCAGGAGCTGCAGAATAAGCGGAGACTGGCGAAGGACGAGGTGACGATGCGCATCGGGAATGGTTCCAAGGTCGATGTGATCTCCGTCGGCACGCTGCCTCTACATTTACCTATGGGATTAGTTTTAAACCTCAATAATTGTTATTTAGTGCCAGCTTTGAGCATGAACATTGTATCAGGATCTCATTTAATTCGAGATGGCTACTCATTTAAATCCGAGAATAATGGTTGTTCTATTTATATGAGAGATATGTTTTATGGTCATGCTCCTATGGTGAATGGTTTATTCTTAATGAATCTCGAGCGTAATACTACACATATTCATAGTGTGAGTACCAAAAGATGTAAGGTTGATAATGATAGTCCCACATACTTGTGGCACTGCCGCCTTGGTCACATAGGTGTCAAACGCATGAAAAAGCTCAATGCAGATGGACTTTTAGAGTCTCTTGATTACGAATCATTTGACACGTGCGAACCATGCCTCATGGGAAAAATGACCAAGACTCCGTTCTCAGGAACAATGGAGCGAGCAACCAACTTATTGGAAATCATACATACTGATGTGTGCGGTCCAATGAGTGTTGAGGCTCGCGGTGGCTATCGTTATGTTCTCACCCTCACTATTGACTAGAGTAGATATGGGTATGTCTACTTAATGAAACACAAGTCTGAAACCTTTGAAAAGTAATTTTAGAGTGAGGTTGAGAATCAACGTGACAGGAAAATCAAGTTTCTACGATCAGATCATGGAGGAGAATACTTGAGTCACGAATTTGGCACACACTTAAGAAAATGTGGAATAGTTTCACAACTCACGCCGCCTGGAACACCTCAGCGTAATGGTGTGTCCGAACGTCGTAATCGCACTCTACTAGATATGGTGCGATCTATGATGTCTCTTACCGATTTACCGCTATCTTTTTGGGGCTATGCTTTAGAGACTGTCGCATTCACTTTAAATAGGGCTTCGTCGAAATCCGTTGAGACGACACCGTTTGAATTATGGTTTGGGAAGAAACCTAAGTTGTCGTTTCTAAAAGTTTGGGGATGCAATGCTTATGTCAAGAAACTTCAACCTGAAAAGCTCGAACCCAAGTCGGAAAAATGCGTCTTCATAGTATACCCTAAAGAAACTGTTGGGTATACCTTCTACCTCAGATCCGAAGGCAAGATCTTTGTTGCCAAGAATGGATCCTTTCTAGAGAAGGAGTTTCTCTCGAAAGAAGTAAGTGGGAGGAAAGTAGAACTTGATGAAGTATTACCTCTTGAACCGGAAAATGGCGCAACTCAAGAAAATGTTCCTGAGGTGCCTGCACCGACTAGAGAGGAAGTTATTGATGATGATCAAGATACTTCTGATCAAGCTCCTACTGAACTTCGAAGGTCCACAAGGACATGTTCCGCACCAGAGTGGTACAACAACCCTGTCTTGGAAATCATGTTGTTAGACAACGGTGAACCTTCGAACTATGAAGAAGCGATGGCGGGCCCGGATTCCGACAAATGGCTAGAAGCCATGAAATCCGAGATAGGATCCATGTACGAAAATGATGTATGGACTTTAACTGACTTGCCCGTTGAACGGCGAGCCATAGAAAATAAATGGATCTTTAAGAAGAAGACAGACGCGGATGGTAATGTGACCATCTATATGTTGGAAATATGCCCTAGAGGCAATAATAAAAGCATTATTATTATATTTCCTTATTCATGATAATTGTCTTTATTCATGCTATAATTGTGTTATCCGGAAATCGTAATACATGTGTGAATAACAGACACCAACATGTCCCTAGTAAGCCTCTAGTTGACTAGCTCGTTGATCGACAGATAGTCATGGTTTCCTGACTATGGACATTGGATGTCATTGATAACGAGATCACATCATTAGGAGAATGATGTGATGGACAAGACCCAATCCTAAACATAGCATAAAGATCATATAGTTCGTTTGCTAGAGTTTTTCCAATGTCAAGTATTTTTTCCTTAGACCATGAGATCGTGTAACTCCCGGATACCGTAGGAGTGCTTTGGGTATACCAAACGTCACAACATAACTGGGTGACTATAAAGGTATACTACGGGTATCTCTGAAAGTGTTTGTTGGGTTGACATGGATCAAGACTGGGATTTGTCACTCCGTATGACGGAGAGGTATCACTGGGCCCACTCGGTAATGCATCATCATTATTAGCTCAAAGGTGACCAAGTGTCTGGTCACGGGATCATGCATTACGGTACGAGTAAAGTGACTTGCCGGTAACGAGATTGAACGAGGTATTGGGATACCGACGATTGAATCTCGGGCAAGTAACATACCGATTGACAAAGGGAATTGTATACGGGGTTGCTTGAATCCTCGACATCGTGGTTCATCCGATGAGATCATCGTGGAGTATGTGGGAGCTAACATGGGTATCTAGATCCCACTGTTGGTTATTGGCCGGAGAGTCGTCTCGGTCATGTCTACATGTCTCCCGAACCCATAGGGTCTACACACTTAAGGTTCGGTGACGCTAGGGTTGTAGGGATATGTATATGCAGTAACCCGAATGTTGTTCGGAGTCCCGGATGAGATCTCGGACGTCACGAGGAGTTTCGGAATGGTCCGAAGGTAAAGAATTATATATAGGAAGTGCTGTTTCGGCCATCGGGACAAGTTTCGGGGCCACCAGTATTGTACCGGGACCACCAGAAGGGTCCCGGGGGTCCACCGGGTGGGGCCACCTGCCCCGTGTTGGAAATATGCCCTAGAGGAAATAATAAATTGATTATTATTATATTTCCTTGTTCATGATAATCGTTTATTATCCATGCTAGAATTGTATTGATAGGAAACTCAGATACATGTGTGGATACATAGACAACACCATGTCCCTAGTAAGCCTCTAGTTGACTAGCTCGTTGATCAATAGATGGTTACGGTTTCCTGACCATGGACATTGGATGTCGTTGATAACGGGATCACATCATTAGGAGAATGATGTGATGGACAAGACCCAATCCTAAGCATAGCACTAGATCGTGTAGTTCGTATGCTAAAGCTTTTCTAATGTCAAGTATCATTTCCTTGGACCATGAGATTGTGCAACTCCCGGATACCGTAGGAGTGCTTTGGGTGTGCCGAACGTCACAACGTAACTGGGTGACTATAAAGGTGCACTACGGGTATCTCCGAAAGTGTCTGTTGGGTTGGCACGAATCGAGACTGGGATTTGTCACTCCGTGTGACGGAGAGGTATCTCTGGGCCCACTCGGTAGGACATCATCATAATGTGCACAATGTGATCAAGGAGTTGATCACGGGATGATGTGTTACGAAACGAGTAAAGAGACTTGCCGGTAACGAGATTGAACAAGGTATCAGGATACCGATGATCGAATCTCGGGCAAGTATCGTACCGATAGACAAAGGGAATTGTATACGGGATTGATTAAGTCCTTGACATCGTGGTTCATCCGATGAGATCATCGTGGAACATGTGGGAGCCAACATGGGTATCCAGATCCCGCTGTTGGTTATTGACCAGAGAACGTCTCGGTCATGTCTGCATGTCTCCCGAACCCGTAGGGTCTACACACTTAAGGTTCGATGACGCTAGGGTTATAAAGGAAGTTTGTATGTGGTCACCGAATGTTGTTCGGAGTCCCGGATGAGATCCCGGACATCACGAGGAATTCCGGAATGGTTTGGAGGTAATTATTTATATATGGGAAGCCCTGTTTTGGTCACCGGAATAGTTTCGGGGTTTATCGGTAACGTACCGAGACCACCGGGAGGGTCCTGGGGGACCACCAAGTGGGGCCACCAGCCCCGGGGGGCCACATGGGCTGTAGGGGGTGCGCCTTGGCCTACATGGGCCAAGGGCATCAGCCCCAAGAGGTCCATGCGCCAAGAGATGATGGATAGGAAGAGTCCTAAGAGGGGAAGGCACCTCCGAGGTGCCTTGGGGAGGAGGGACTCCTCCCTTGGCCGCACCCTTCCTTGGAGGAAGGGCCAAGGTTGCGCCCCCTCTCCCTTGCCCCTATATATATGTGTGGGGGTAGGAGGGCAGCCATAACTTTGCCTTTGGTGCAGCCCTCCCCCTCTCCCAAGTCCTTCTCCTCTCCCGTGGTGCTTGGCGAAGGCCTGCAGGATTGCCACGCTCCTCCACCACCACCACGCCGTTGTGCTGCTGCTGGATGGAGTCTCCCTCAACCTCTCCCTCTCTCCTTGCTGGATCAAGGCATGGGAGACGTCACCGGGCTGTACGTGTGTTGAACACGGAGGTACCGTCCGTTCGGCACTAGGATCATCGGTGATTTGAATCACGACGAGTACGACTCCATCAACCCTTTTCACTTGAACGCTTCCGCTTAGCAATCTACAAGGGTATGTAGATACACTCTCCGTCCCCTCGTTGCTGGTCTCACCATAGATAGATCTTGGTGACACGTAGGAAAATTTTGAATTTCTGCTACGTTCCCCAACATCCCGGGGGGCTACATGGGCTATGGGGGGTGCGCCTTGGCCTACATGGGCCAAGGGCACCAGCCCCAAGAGGCCCATGTGCCTAGGGTTTCAAAGGGGAAGAGTCCCACAAGGGGAAGGCACCCCCTAGGTGCCTTGGGGGGGAGGGAATCCTCCCTTGGCCGCCGCCCCCCTAGGAGATTGGATCTCCTAGGGCCGGCGCCCCCCTAGCCCCCCTATATATAGTGAGGGAAGGAGGGCCTCTTGGACCACGCCTTTGGTTGCCTCCTTCTCCCTCTCCAACACCTCCTCCTCCATAGTGCTTGGCGAAGCCCTGACGGAGTACTGCAGCTCCATCACCACCACGCCGTCGTGCTGCTGCTGGAGCCATCTTCCTCAACCTCTCCTCTCCCCTTGCTGGATCAAGAAGGAGGAGACGTCATTCGCTCCGTACGTGTGTTGAACGCGGAGGTGCCGTCCGTTCGGCGCTTGGTCATCGGTGATTTGGATCACGTCGTGTACGACTACCTCATCCCCGTTCTTTGAACGCTTCCGCTCGCGATCTACAAAGGTATGTAGATGCATCCAATCACTCATTGCTAGATGAACTCATAGATGGATCTAGGTGAAACCGTAGGAATTTTTTTACTTTCTGCAACGTTCCCCAACAGTGGTATCAGAGCTAGGTCTATGCGTAGTTCTTCTTGTGCGAGTAGAACACAATTTGTTGTGGGCGTAGATGTTGTCAACTTTCTTGCCGCTACTAGTCTTATCTTGCTTCAGCGGTATTGTGGGATGAAGCGGCCCGGACCAACCTTACACGTACGCTTACGTGAGACCGGTTCCACCGACTAACATGCACTAGTTGCATAAGGTGGCTGGCGGGTGACTGCCTCTCCTACTTTAGTTGGAGTGGATTCGATGAAAAGGGTCCTTATGAAGGGTAAATAGAAGTTGACAAATCACGTTGTGGCTTTCACATAGGTAAGAAAACATTCTTGCTAGAACCCTATTTCAGCCATGTAAAACTTGCAACAACAATTAGAGGACGTCTAACTTGTTTTTGCAGCAAGTGCTTTGTGATGTGATATGGCCAAAGTTGTGATGAATGATGAATGATACATATGTGATGTATGAGATGTTCGTGCTATTGTAATAGGAATCACGACTTGCATGTCGATGAGTATGACAACCGGCAGGAGCCATAGGAGTTGTCTTTATTTTTATATGACCTGCGTGTCATTGAGAAATGCCATGTAAATTACTTTACTTTATTGCTAAACACGTTAGCCATAGTAGTAGAAGTAATAGTTGGCGAGCAACTTCATGGAGACACAATTATGGAGATCTTGATGATGGAGATCATGGTGTCGTGCCGGTGACAAGATGATCATGGAGCCCCAAGATGGAGATCAAAGGAGCTATGTGATATTGGCCATATCATGTCACTATTATTATTTGATTGCATGTGATGTTTATCATGTTTTTGCGTCTTGTTTACTTAGAACGACGGTAGTAAATAAGATGGTCCCTCATAATAATTTCAAGAAAGTTTCCCCCCTAACTGTGCACCGTTGCGACAGTTCGTTCGTTTCTAAGCACCACGTGATGATCGGGTGTGATGGATTCCAACGTTCACATACAACGGGTGTAAGACATATTTACACATGCAAACACTTAGGCTGACTTGATGAGCCTAGCATGTACAGACATGGCCTCGGAACACAGAAGACCGAAAGGTCGAGCATGAGTCGTATAGAAGATACGATCAACATAAAGATGTTCACCGATGTTGGCTAGTCCGTCTCACGTGATGATCGGACACGGCCTAGTTGACTCGGATCATGTTATACTTAGATGACTAGAAGAGGGATGTCTATCTAAGTGGGAGTTCATTGAATAATTTGATTAGATGAACTTAATTATCATGAACTTAGTCTAAAATCTTTACAATATGTCCTGTAGATCAAATGGCCAACGTTGTCCTCAACTTCAACGTGTTCCTAGAGAAAACCAAGCTGAAAGACGATGGCAGCAACTATACGGACTGGGTCCGAAACCTGAGGATCATCCTCATAGCTGCCAAGAAAGATTATGTCCTACAAGCACCGCTAGGTGATCCACCCGTCCCACAGAACCAAGACGTTATGAACGCTTGGCAGACACGTGGTGATGACTACTCCCTCGTTCAGTGCGGCATGCTTTACAGTTTAGAGCCGGGGCTCCAAAAGCGTTTTGAGAGACATGGAGCATATGAGATGTTCGAAGAGTTGAAAATGGTTTTTCAAGCTCATGCCCGGGTTGAGAGATATGAAGTCTCCGACAAATTCTTTAGCTGTAAGATGGAGGAAAATAGTTCTGTCAGTGAGCACATACTCACTATGTCTGGGTTACATAAACGCTTGACTCAGCTGGGAGTTAATCTCCCGGATGATGCGGTCATTGACAGAATCCTCCAGTCGCTTCCACCAAGCTACAAGAGCTTTGTGATGAACTTCAATATGCAGGGGATGGAAAAGACCATTCCTGAGGTATTTGCAATGCTGAAATCAGCAGAGGTAGAAGTCAAGAAGGAACATCAAGTGTTGATGGTCAATAAAACAACTAAGTTCAAGAAGGGCAAGGGTAAAAAGAACTTCAAGAAGAACGGCAAGGGAGTTGCCGTGCCCAGTAAGCAAGCTGCCGGGAAGAAGCCAAAGAATGGACCCAAGCCCGAGACTGAGTGCTTTTATTGCAAGGGAAGTGGTCACTGGAAGCGGAACTGCCCCAAATACTTAGCGGACAAGAGGGCCGGCAAAACGAAAGGTATATGTGATATACATGTAATTGATGTGTACCTTACCAGTACTTGTAGTAGCTCTTGGGTATTTGATACCGGTGCAGTTGCTCACATTTGTAACTCAAAGTAGGAGCTGCAGAATAAGCGGAGACTGGCGAAGGACGAGGTGACGATGCGCGTCGGGAATGGTTCCAAGGTCGATGTGATCTCCGTCGGCACGCTGCCTCTACATTTACCTACGGGATTAGTTTTAAACCTCAATAATTGTTATTTAGTGCCAGCTTTGAGCATGAACATTGTATCAGGATCTCATTTAATTCGAGATGGCTACTCATTTAAATCCGAGAATAATGGTTGTTCTATTTATATGAGAGATATGTTTTATGGTCATGCTCCGATGGTGAATGGTTTATTCTTTCTCGAGCGTAATGCTACACATGTTCATAGTGTGAAAACCAAAAGATGTAAGGTTGATAATGATAGTCCCACATACTTGTGGCACTGCCGCCTTGGTCACATAGGTGTCAAACGCATGAATAAGCTCCATGCAGATGGACTTTTAGAGTCTCTTGATTATGAATCATTTGACACGTGCGAACCGTGCCTCATGGGTAAAATGACCAAGACTCCGTTCTCAGGAACAATGGAGCGAGCAACCAACTTATTGGAAATCATACAAACGGATGTGTGTGTTCCAATGAGTGTTGAGGCTCGCGGTGGCTATCGTTATGTTCTCACCCTCACTGATGACTTGAGTAGATATGGGTATGTCTACTTAATGAAACACAAGTCTGAGACCTTTGAAAAGTTCAAGGAATTTCAGAGTGAGGTTGAGAATCAACGTGATAGAAAAATCAAGTTTTTGCGATCAGATCGTGGAGGAGAGTACTTGAGTCATGAATTTGGCACACACTTAAGAAAATGTGGAATAGTTTCACAACTGACGCCGCCTGGAACACCTCAACATAATGGTGTGTCCGAACGTCGTAACCGCACTCTATTAGATATGGTGCGATCTATGATGGCTCTTACCGATTTACCGCTATCTTTTTGGGGCTATGCTTTAGAGACTGCCGCATTCACTTTAAATAGGGCTCCGTCAAAATCCGTTGAGACGACACCGTATGAATTATGGTTTGGGAAGAAACCTAAGCTATCATTTCTAAAAGTTTGGGGATGCGATGCTTATGTCAAGAAACTTCAACCTGAAAAGCTCGAACCCAAGTCGGAAAAATGCGTCTACATAGGATACCCTAAAGAAACTATTGGGTATACCTTCTACCTCAGATCCGAAGGCAAGGTCTTTGTTGCCAAGAATGGATTCTTTCTAGAGAAGGAGTTTCTCTCAAAAGAAGTAAGTGGGAGGAAAGTAGAACTTGATGAAGTATTACCTCTTGAACCGGAAAATGGCGCAACTCAAGAAAATGTTCCTGAGGTGCCTGCACCGACTAGAGAGGAAGTTAATGATGATGATCATGAAACTTCAGATCAAGTTGCTACTGAACTTCGAAGGTCCACAAGGACATGTTCCGCACCAGAGTGGTACGGCAACCCTGTCTTGGAAATCATGTTGTTAGACAACGGTGAACCTTCGAACTATGAAGAAGCAATGGCGGGCCCGGATTCTAACAAATGGCTAGAAGCCATGAAATCTGAGATAGGATCCATGTATGAAAACGAAGTATGGACTTTGACTGACTTGCCCGATGATCGGCGAGCCATAGAAAATAAATGGATCTTTAAGAAGAAGACAGACGCGGATGGTAATGTGACCATCCATAAAGCTCGGCTTGTCGCTAAGGGTTATCGACAAGTTCAAGGGGTTGACTACGATGAGACTTTCTCACCAGTAGCGAAGCTGAAGTCCGTCCGAATTATGTTAGCAGTTGCCACATACTATGATTATGAGATATGGCAAATGGACATCAAAACGGCATTCCTTAATGGTTTCCTTAAGGAAGAATTGTATATGATGTAGCCGGAAGGTTTTGTCGATCCTAAGAACGCTGACAAGGTGTGCAAGCTCCAACGCTCGATTTATGGGCTGGTGCAAGCATCTCGGAGTTGGAATATTCGCTTTGATGAGATGATCAAAGCATTTGGGTTTACGCAGACTTATGGAGAAGCCTGCGTTTACAAGAAAGTGAGTGGGAGCTCTGTAGCATTTCTCATATTATATGTAGATGACATACTTTTGATGGGAAATTATATAGAACTCTTGGACAACATTAAGGCCTACTTGAATAAGAGTTTTTCAATGAAGGACCTTGGAGAAGCTGCTTATATATCAAGCATCAAGATCTATAGAGATAGATCAAGACGCCTCATAGGTCTTTCACAAAGCACATACCTTGATAAGATATTGAAGAAGTTCAATATGGATCAATCTAAGAAGGGGTTCTTGCCTGTGTTACAAGGTATGAAATTGAGCTCAGCTCAATGTCCGACCACAGCAGAAGATATAGAAGGGATGAGTGTCATCCCCTATGCCTCAGCCATAGGTTCTATTATGTATGCCATGCTGTGTACCAGACCTGATGTAAACCTTGCCATAAGTTTGGTAGGAAGGTACCAAAGCAATCCCGGCAAGGAACACTGGACATCGGTCAAGAATATCCTGAAGTACCTGAAAAGGACTAAGGAAATGTTTCTCGTTTATGGAGGTGACGAAGAGCTCGTCGTAAAGGGTTACATCGACGCTAGCTTCGACACAGATCTGGATGACTCTAAGTCACAAACCAGATACGTGTATATTTTGAATGGTGGGGCAGTAAGCTGGTGCAGTTGTAAGCAGAGCGTCGTGGCGGGATCTACATGTGAAGCGGAGTACATGGCAGCCTCGGAGGCAGCACATGAAGCAATTTGGGTGAAGGAGTTCATCACCGACCTCGGAGTCATACCGAATGCGTCGGGGCCAATCAAACTCTTCTGTGACAACACTGGAGCTATTGCACTTGCCAAGGAGCCCAGGTTTCACAAGAAGACAAGGCACATCAAGCGCCGCTTCAACTCCATTCGTGAAAATGTTCAAGATGGAGACATAGATATTTGTAAAGTACATACGGACCTGAATGTAGCAGATCCGTTGACTAAACCTCTCCCTAGAGCAAAACATGATCAACACCAGAATTCCATGGGTGTTCGATTCATCACAATGTAACTAGATTATTGACTCTAGTGCAAGTGGGAGACTGTTGGAAATATGCCCTAGAGGCAATAATAAAAGCATTATTATTATATTTCCTTATTCATGATAATTGTCTTTATTCATGCTATAATTGTGTTATCCGGAAATCGTAATACATGTGTGAATAACAGACACCAACATGTCCCTAGTAAGCCTCTAGTTGACTAGCTCGTTGATCGACAGATAGTCATGGTTTCCTGACTATGGACACTGGATGTTATTGATAACGAGATCACATCATTAGGAGAATGATGTGATGGACAAGACCCAATCCTAAACATAGCATAAAGATCGTATAGTTCGTTTGCTAGAGTTTTTCCAATGTCAAGTATTTTTTCCTTAGACCATGAGATCGTGTAACTCCCGGATACCGTAGGAGTGCTTTGGGTATACCAAACGTCACAGCGTAACTGGGTGACTATAAAGGTATACTACGGGTATCTCCAAAAGTGTCTGTTGGGTTGACACAGATCAAGACTGGGATTTGTCACTCGTATGACGGAGAGGTATCACTAGGCCCACTCGGTAATGCATCATCATTATGAGCTCAAAGGTGACCAATTGTCTGGTCACGGGATCATGCATTACGGTACGAGTAAAGTGACTTGCCGGTAACGAGATTGAACGAGGTATTGGGATACCGACGATCGAATCTCGGGCAAGTAACATACCGATTGACAAAGGGAATTGTATACGGGGTTGCTTGAATCCTCGACATCGTGGTTCATTCGATGAGATCATCGTGGAGTATGTGGGAGCCAACATGGGTATCCAGATCCCGCTGTTGGTTATTGACCGGAGAGTCGTCTCGGTCATGTCTACATGTCTCCCGAACCCGTAGGGTCTACACACTTAAGGTTCGGTGACGCTAGGGTTGTAGGGATATGTATATGCAGTAACCCGAATGTTGTTCGGAGTCCCGGATGAGATCCCGGACGTCACGAGGAGTTCCGGAATGGTCCGGAGGTAAAGAATTATATATAGGAAGTGCTGTTTCGGCCATCGGGACAAGTTTCGGGGCCACCGGTATTGTACCGGGACCATCGGAAGGGTCCCGGGGGTCCACCGGGTGGGGCCACTTGCCCCGGGGGGCCACATGGGCTATAGGGGATGCGCCTTGGCCTACATGGTCCAAGGGCACCAGCCCCAAGAGGCCCATGTGCCTAGGGTTTCAAAGGGGAAGAGTCCCACAAGGGGAAGGCACCCCCTAGGTGCCTTGGGGGGGAGGGAATCCTCCCTTGGCCGCCGCCCCCCTAGGAGATTGGATCTCCTAGGGCCGGCGCCCCCCTAGGAGATTGGATCTCCTAGGGCCGGCGCCCCCCCTAGGCCCCCTATATATAGTGAGGGAAGGAGGGCCTCTTGGACCACGCCTTTGGTTGCCTCCTTCTCCCTCTCCAACACCTCCTCCTCCTCCATAGTGCTTGGCGAAGCCCTGACGGAGTACTGCAGCTCCATCACCACCACGCCGTCGTGCTGCTGCTGGAGCCATTTTCCTCAACCTCTCCTCTCCCCTTGCTGGATCAAGAAGGAGGAGACGTCATCCGCTCCGTACGTGTGTTGAATGCGGAGGTGCCGTCCGTTCGGCGCTTGGTCATCGGTGATTTGGATCACGTCGTGTACGACTACCTCATCCCCGTTCTTTGAACGCTTCCGCTCGCGATCTACAAAGGTATGTAGATGCATCCAATCACTCATTGCTAGATGAACTCATATATGGATCTTGGTGAAACCGTAGGAGTTTTTTTATTTTCTGCAACGTTCCCCAACACTATAAAGCTCGGCTTGTCGCTAAGGGTTATCGACAAGTTCAAGGGGTTGACTACAATGAGACTTTCTCACCAGTAGCAAAGCTAAACTCCGTCCGAATCATGTTAGCAATTGTCGCATTCTACGATTATGAGATATGGCAAATGGACGTCAAAACGGCATTCCTTAATGGTTTCCTTAAGGAAGAATTGTATATGATGCAGCCGGAAGGTTTTGTCGATCCTAAGAATGCTAACAATGTGTGCAAGCTCCAACGCTCGATTTATGGGCTGGTGCAAGCATCTCGGAGTTGGAACATTCGCTTTGATGAGATGATCAAAGCGTTTGGGTTTACGCAAACTTATGGAGAAGCCTGCGTTTACAAGAAAGTGAGTGGGAGCTCTGTAGCATTTCTCATATTATATGTAGATGACATACTTTTGATGGGAAATGATATAGAAATCTTGGACAGCATCAAGGCCTACTTGAATAAGAGTTTTTCAATGAAGGACCTTGGAGAAGCTGCTTATATATTAGGCATCAAGATCTATAGAGATAGATCAAGACGCCTCATAGGTCTTTCACAAAGCACATACCTTGATAAGATATTGAAGAAGTTCAATATGGATCAATCTAAGAAGGGGTTCTTGCCTGTGTTACAAGGTATGAAATTGAGCTCAGCTCAATGTCCGACCACAGCAGAAGATATAGAAGGGATGAGTGTCATCCCCTATGCCTCAGCCATAGGTTCTATTATGTATGCCATGCTGTGTACCAGACCTGATGTAAACCTTGCCGTAAGTTTGGTAGGAAGGTACCAAAGTAATCCCGGCAAGGAACACTGGACAACGGTCAAGAATATCCTGAAGTACCTGAAAAGGACTAAGGAAATGTTTCTCGTTTATGGAGGTGACGAAGAGCTCGTCGTAAAGGGTTACGTCGACGCTAGCTTCGACACAGATCTGGATGACTCTAAGTCACAGACCGGATACATGTATATTTTGAATGGTGGGGCAGTAAGGTGGTGCAGTTGCAAGCAGAACGTCGTGGCGGGATCTACATGTGAAGCGGAGTACATGGCAGCCTCGGAGGCAGCACATGAAGCAATCTGGGTGAAGGAGTTCATCACCGACCTAGGAGTCATACCCAATGCGTCGGGGCCGATCAAGCTCTTCTGTGACAACACTGGAGCTATTGCACTTTCAAAGGAGCCCAGGTTTCACAAGAAGACAAGGCACATCAAGCGTCGCTTCAACTCCATTCGTGAAAATGTTCAAGATGGATACATAGATATTTGTAAAGTACATACGGACCTGAATGTAGCAGATCCATTGATTAAACCTCTCCCTAGGGCAAAACATGATCAACACCAGAATTCCATGGGTGTTTGATTCATCACAATGTAACTAGATTATTGACTCTAGTGCAAGTGGGAGACTGTTGGAAATATGCCCTAGAGGCAATAATAAAAGCATTATTATTATATTTCCTTGTTCATGATAATTGTCTTTATTCATGCTATAATTGTGTTATCTGGAAATCGTAATACATGTGTGAATAACAGACACCAACATGTCCCTAGTAAGCCTCTAGTTGACTAGATCATTGATCGACAGATAGTCATGGTTTCCTGACCATGGACATTGGATGTCATTGATAACGAGATCACATCATTAGGAGAATGATGTGATGGACAAGACCCAATCCTAAACATAGCATAAATATCGTATAGTTCGTTTGCTAGAGTTTTTCCAATGTCAAGTATCTTTTCCTTAGACCATGAGATCGTGTAACTCCCGGATACCGTAGGAGTGCTTTGGGTATACCAAACGTCACAACGTAACTGGGTGACCATAAAGGTAGACTACGGGTATCTCCGAAAGTATCTGTTGGGTTGACACGGATCAAGACTGGGATTTGTCACTCCGTATGACGGAGAGGTATCACTGGGCCCACTCGGTAATGCATCATCATTATGAGCTCAAAGTGAGCAAGTGTCTGGTCACGGGATCATGCATTACGGTATGAGTAAAGTGACTTGCCGGTAATGAGATTGAACGAGGTATTGGGATACCGACGATCGAATCTCGGGCAAGTAACATACCGATTGTCAAAGGGAATTGTATACGGGGTTGCTTGAATCCTCGACATCGTGGTTCATCCGATGAGATCATCGTGGAGCATGTGGGAGCTA
Source organism: Triticum aestivum (assembly GCF_018294505.1). Lineage (NCBI taxonomy): Eukaryota > Viridiplantae > Streptophyta > Magnoliopsida > Poales > Poaceae > Triticum > Triticum aestivum. The sequence continues at coordinate 31,537,890 of NC_057809.1, forward strand.
ACATGGGTATCCAGATCCCGCTGTTGGTTATTGACCGGAGAGTCGTCTCGGTCATGTCTGCATGTCTCCCGAACCCGTAGGGTCTACACACTTAAGGTTCGGTGACGCTAGGGTTGTAGGGATATGTATATGCAGTAACCCGAATGTTGTTCGGAGTCCCGGATGAGATCCCGGACATCACGAGGAGTTCCGGAATGGTCCAGAGGTAAAGAATTATATATAGTAAGTGATGTTTCGGCCATCGGGACAAGTTTCGGGGTCACCAGTATTGTACCGGGACCACCGGAAGGGTCCCGGGGGTCCACCGGGTGGGGCCACCTGACCCGGGGGGCCACATGGGCTGTAGGGGGTGCGCCTTGGCCTACATGGGCCAAGGGCACCAGCCCCAATAGTCCCATGCGCCTAGGGTTTCAAAGGGGAAGAGTCCCACAAGGGGAAGGCATCCCCTAGGTGCCTTGGGGGGGAGGGAATCCTCCCTTGGCCGCCCCCCTAGGAGATTGGATCTCCTAGGGCCGGCGCCCCCCTAGGCCCCCTATATATAGTGAGGGAAGGAGGGCCTCTTTAACCACGCCTTTGGTTGCCTCCTTCTCCCTCTCCAACACCTCCTCCTCCTCCATAGTGCTTGGCGAAGCCCTGACAGAGTATTGCAGCTCCATCACCACCACGCCGTCGTGCTGCTGCTGGAGCCATCTTCCTCAACCTCTCCTTTCCCCTTGCTGGATCAAGAAGAAGGAGACGTTATGCTGACCGTACGTGTGTTGAACGCGGAGGTGCCGTCCGTTCGGCGCTAGGATCTCCAGTGATTTGGATCACGTCGTGTACGACTACCTCATCCCCGTTCTTTGAACGCTTCCGCTCGCGATCTACAAAGGTATGTAGATGCATCCGATCACTCGTTGCTAGATGAACTCATAGATGGATCTTGGTGAAACCGTAGGAGAATTTTTGTTTTCTGCAACGTTCCCCAACAGATCGGACATGGTTTAGTTGATTTGGATCACGTGATCACTTAGAGGATTAGAGGGATATCTTTCTAAGTGGGAGTTCTTAAGTAATATGATTAATTGAACTTAAATTTATCATGAACTTAGTCCTGGTAGTATTTTGCAAATTATGTTGTAGATCAATAGCTCGCGTTGTTGCTTCCCTGTGTTGATATGTACCTAGAGAAAATTGTGTTGAAAAATGTTAGTAGCAATGATGCGGATTGGATCCATGATCTGAGGTTTATCCTCATTGCTGCACAGAAGAATTATGTCCTTGATGCACCGCTAGGTGACAGACCTATTGCAGGAGCTGATGCAGACGTTATGAACGTTTGGCTAGCTCAATATGATGACTACTTGATAGTTTAGTGCACCATGCTTAATGACTTAGAATCGGGACTTCAAAGACGTTTTGAACGTCATGGACCATATGAGATGTTCCAGGAGTTGAAGTTAATATTTCAAGCAAATACCCGAGTTGAGATATATGAAGTCTCCAACAAGTTCTATAGCTAAAAGATGGAGGAGAATCGCTCAACTAGTGAGCATGTGCTCAGATTGTCTGGGTACTACAATCACTTGAATCAAGTGGGAGTTAATCTTCTAGATAAAATAGTGATTGACAGAATTCTCTAGTCACCATCACCAAGTTAGTAGAACTTCGTGATGAACTATGATATGCAAGGGATAACGAAAACGATTCCCAAACTCTTCGTAATGCTAAAATCGACGAAGGTAGAAATCAAGAAAAATATCAAGTGTTGATGGTTGACAAGACCACTAGTTTCAAGAAAAGGGCAAAGGGAAGAAAGGGAACTTCAAGAAGAACGGCAAGCGAGTTGCTGCTCAAGTGAAGAAGCCCAAGTCTGGACCTAAGCCTGAGACTAAGTGCTTCTACTGCAAAGGAACTGGTCACTGGAAGCAGAAACTACCCCAAGTATTTGGCGGATAAGAAGGATGGCAAAGTGAACAAAGGTATATTTGATATACAGATTATTGAGGTGTATTTTACTAGTGTTCATAGCAACCCCTCGGTATTTGATACTGGTTCAGTTGCTAAGAGTAGTAACTCGAAACGGGAGGTGCAGAATGAACAGAAACTAGTTAAGGGTGAAGTGACGATGTGTGTTGGAAGTGGTTCCAAGATTGATATGATCATCATCGCACACTCCCTATACTTTCGGGATTAGTGTTGAACCTAAATAAGTGTTATTTGGTGTTTGCGTTGAGCACGAATATGATTTGATCATGTTTATTGCAATACGGTTATTCATTTAAGTAAGAGAATAAATTGTTGTTCTGTTTACATGAATAAAACCTTATATGGTTACACATCCAATGAAAATGGTTCGTCTGATCTCGATCGTAGTGACACACATATTCATAATATTGAAACCAAAAGATGCAAAGTTAATAATGATAGTGCAACTTATTTGTGGCACTGCCGTTTAGGTCATATTGGTGTAAAGCGCATGGAGAAACTCCATGCTGATGGGATTTTGGAATCACTTGATTATGAATCACTTGATGCTTGCGAACCATGCCTCATGGGCAAGATGACTAAGACTCCATTCTCCGGAACAATGGAGCGAGCAACTGACTTATTGGAAATACATATTGATGTATGCGATCCGATGAGTGTTAAGGCTCGCGGCGGGTATCATTATTTTCTGACCTTCACAGATGATTTGAGCAGATATGGGTATATCTACTTGATGAAACACAAGTCTGAAACATTTGAAAAGTTCAAATAATTTTAGAGTGAAGTGGAGAATCATCGTAACAAAAATAAAAGTTTCTACGATATGATTGCAGAAGTAAAATATTTGAGTTACGAGTTTGGCCTTCAGTTAAAACAATGTGAAATAGTTTCACTACTCACGCCACCTAGAACACCACAGTGTAATGGTGTGTCCGAATGTCGTAATCGCACTTTACTTGATATGGTGCGATCTATGATGTCTCTTACAGATTTAGCGCTATCGTTTTGGGGTTATGCATTAGAGACAGCTACATTCACGTTAAATAGGGCACCATCTAAATCCGTTGAGACGACACTGTATGAACTATGGTTTGGTAAGAAACCTAAGCTGTCGTTTCTTAAAGTTTGAGGTTGCAATGCTTATGTGAAAAAGTTTCAACCTGATAAGCTCTAACCCAAATCAAAGAACTGCGTCTTCATAGGATACCCAAAAGAAAATGTTGGGTACACCTTCTATCACAGATCCGAAGGCAAGTTATTCATTGCCGAGAATGGATCCTTTCTAGAGAAGGAGTTTTTTCTCGAAAGAAGTGAGTGGGAGGAAAGTAGAACTTGATGAGGTAACTGTACCTGCTCCCTTATTGGAAAGTAGTTCATCACAGAAATCTGTTCCTATGACTACTACACCGATTAGTGAAGAAGCTAATGATGATGATCATGTAACTTCAGATCAAGTTACTAACGAACCTCGTAGGTAAACCAGAGTGAGATCCGCACCAGAGTGGTACGGTAATCCTATTCTGGAGGTCATGTTACTTGACCATGACGAGCCTACGAACTATGAGGAAGCTATGATGAGCCCAGATTCTGCGAAATGGCTTGAGGCCATGAAATCTGAGATGGGATCCATGTATGAGAACAAAGTGTGGACTTTGATTGACTTGCCCAAAGATCGGCAAGCAATTGAGAATAAATGGATCTTCAAGAGGGAGACGGACGCTAATAGTAGTGTTACTATCTATAAAGCTAGAATTGTCGCAAAAAGGTTTTCGACAAGTTCAAGGTGTTGACTACGATGAGAGTTTCTCACTCGTATCTATGCTTAAGTCTGTCCGAATCATGTTAGCAATTGCCGCATTTTATGAAATCTGGCAAATGGATAAACAAAACTACATTTCTTAATGGATTTATTAAAGAAGAGTTGTATATGATGCAACCAGAAGGTTTTGTCCATCCTAAAGGTACTAACAAAATAGGCAAGCTCCAGCGATCCATCTATGGACTGGTGCAAGCATCTCGGAGTTGGAATATACGCTTTGATAAGTTGATCAAAGCATATAGTTTTTTACAGACTTGCGGTAAAGCCTGTGTTTACAAGAAAGTGAGTGGGAGCACTACAACATTTCTGATAAGTATATGTATGACATATTGTTGATCGGAGATGATGTAGAATTATTCTGCAAAGCATAAAGGAATGTTTGAAATGAGTTTTTTCAAAGAAAGCCCTTGGTGAAGCTGCTTACATATTGAGCATCAAGATCTATAGAGATAGATCAAGACGCTTGATAATTTTTTCAATAAGTACATACCTTGACAAGATTTTGAAGTAGTTCAAAATGGAATAGTCAAAGAAGGAGTTCTTTCCTGTGTTATAAGGTGTGAAGTTGAGTAATACTGGAAACCCGACCCGGGCAGAAGATAGAGAGAGAATGAAAGTCATTCCCTATGCCTCAGCCATAGGTTCTATAAAGTATGCCATGCTGTGTACCAGACCTATTGTATACCCTGCCCTGAGTTTGGCAAGGGAGTACAATAGTGATCTAGGAGTAGATCACTGGACATTGGTCAAAATTATCCTTAGTGGAATAAGTATATGTTTCTCGATTATGGAGGTGACAAAAGGTTCGTCGTAAAGGATTACGTCGATGCAAGTTTTGACACTGATCCAGATGACTCTAAGTCTCAATCTGGATACATATTGAAAGTGGGAGCAATTAGCTAGAGTAGATCCATGCAGAGCATTGTTGACATAGAAATTTGCAAAATACATACGGATCTGAATGTGGTAGACCCGTTGACTAAACTTCTCTCACAAGCAAAACATGATCACACCTTAGTACTCTTTGGGTGTTAATCACATAGCGATGTGAACTAGATTATTGACTCTAGTAAAACCTTTGAGTGTTGGTCACATAACGATGTGAACTACGGGTGTTAATCACATGATGATGTGAACTATTGGTGTTAAATCACATGGCAATGTGAACTAGATTATTGACTCTAGTGCAAGTGGGAGACTGAAGGAAATATGCCCTAGAGGCAATAATAAAGTTACTATTTATTTCCTTATTTCATGATAAATGTTTATTATTCATGCTAGAATTGTATTAGCCGGAAACATAATACATGTGTAAATACATAGACAAACAGAGTGTCACTAGTATGCCTCTACTTAACTAGCTCGTTAATCAAAGATGGTTATGTTTCCTAACCATAGACAAAGAGTTGTTATTTGATTAACGGGATCACATCATTAGGAGAATGATGTGATTGACTTGACCCATTCTGTTAGCTTAGCACTCGATCGTTTAGTATGTTGCTATTGCTTTCTTCATGACTTATACATGTTCCTATGACTATGAGATTATGCAACTCCCGTTTACCGGAGGAACACTTTGTGTGCTACCAAACGTCACAACATAACTGGGTGATTATAAAGGAGCTCTACAGGTGTCTCCAAATGTACATGTTGGGTTGGCATATTTCGAGATTAGGATTTGTCACTCCGATTGTCGGAGAGGTATCTCTGGGCCCTCTCGGTAATGCACATCACATAAGCCTTGCAAGCATTGCAACTAATGAGTTAGTTGCGAGATGATGTATTATGGAACGAGTAAAGAGACTTGCCGGTAACGAGATTGAACTAGGTATTGAGATACCGACAATCGAATCTCGGGCAAGTAACATACCGATGACAAAGGGAACAACGTATGTTGTAATGCGGTCTGACCGATAAAGATCTTCATTGAAAATGTAGGAGCCAATATGGGCATCCAGGTCCCGCTTAATGTCTACATAGAGGTGTCTCGATCATGTCTACATAGTTCTCGAACCCGTAGGGTCCACACGCTTAATGTTCGTTGACGATATAGTACTATGTGAGTTATGCACGTTGGTGACCGGATGTTGTTCGGAGTCTGGGATGAGATCACGGACATGACGAGGAACTCCGGAATGGTCCGGAGATAAAGTTTGATATATGGGATAATAGTGTTTGGTCACCGGAAGGGTTCCGGAAATCACTGGAAGGGGTTCCGGATGTTTCCCAAAATGTTTGGGTACGAGAACACTTTATTTGGACCAAAGGGGAAAGCCCACAAGGTTTTTGGAAAGTGCAAAAGGAAGTTTTGCGGAGTCCAGGGGCCAGACGCCAGGGTCCCCGGCGTCTGGGTCCAGACACCGGGAACCCTGGCGTCTGGCCCTGGAGTCCGAGAAGGACTCTTGCCTTTCGGGTGAAACCGACTTTGTGGAGGCTTTTACTCCAAGTTTCGACCCCAGGGCTCAATATATAAATAGAGGGGCAGGGCTAGAACCAAAGACACATCAAGAAACACCAAGTCGTGTGCCAGCAACCCCGTCCCCTCTAGTTTATCCTCCGTCATAGTTTTCGTAGTGCTTGGGCGAAGCCCTGCGGAGATTGTTCTTCACCAACTCCGTCACCACGCCGTCGTGCTACCGGAACTCATCTACTACTTCGCCCCTCTTGCTGGATCGAGAAGGCGAGGACATCACCGAGCCGAACGTGTGCAGAACTCGGAGGTGCCATGCTTTCGGTACTTGGATCGGTCGGACGTGAAGACGTACGACTACATCAACCGCGTTGATATAACGCTTCCGCGAACGGTCTACGAGGGTACGTAGACAACACTCTCCCCTCTCGTTGCTATGCATCATCATGATCTTGCGTGTGCGTAGGAAATTTTTGAAATTACTACGTTCCCCAACATTTTATTCACCATCAACACTTGATGTTCCTTTTTGATTTCCACCTCCGCTGATTTCAGCATTGAATATACCTCAGGAATGGTCTTTTCCATCCCCTCCATATTGAAGTTCATCACAAAGCCCTTGTATCTAGGTGGGAGCGACTGAAGGATTCTGTCAATGACCGCATCATCCGGGAGATTAACTCCCAGCTGAGACAAGCAGTTGTGCAACCAAGACATTTTGAGTATGTGCTCGCTGACGGAACTATTCTCCTCCATCTTACAACTATAGAACTTGTCAGAGACTTCATATCTCTCGACCCGGGCATGAGCTTGGAAAACCATTTTCAGCTTTTGGAACATCTCATATGCTCCGTGTTGCTCAAAACGCTTCTGGAGCCCCGGTTCTAAGCTGTAAAGCATGCCGCACTGAACCAGGGAGTAATCATCAGCATGGGACTGCCAAGCATTCATAACGTCTTGGTTTGCTGGGGTGGTGCTTCATCTAGCGGTGCTTCAAGGACATATGCTTTCTTGGCAGCTATGAGGATGATCCTCAAGTTCCAGACCCAGTCCGTATAGTTGCTACCATCGTCTTTCAGCTTGGTTTTCTCTAAGAATGCGTTGAAGTTGAGGACAACATTAGCGTGGGCCATTTGATCTACAAGACATATTGTAAATATTTTAGACTAAGTTCATGATAATTAAGTTCATCTAGTCAAATTATTCAATGAACTCCCACTCAGATAGACATCCCTCTAGTCATCTAAGTGATACATGATCCGATTCAACTAGGCCGTGTCCGATCATCACGTGAGATGGACTAGTCATCATCGGTGAACATCTTCATGTTGATCGTATCTTCTATACGACTCATGTTCGACCTTTCGGTCTTCCGTGTTCCGAGGCCATGTCTGTACATGCTAGGCCCGTCAAGTCAACCTAAGTGTTTTGCGTGTGTAAATCTGGCTTACACCCATTGTATGCGAACGTTAGAACCTATCACACCCGATCATCACGTGGTGCTTTGGAACAACGGACCTTAGCAACAGTGCACAGTTAGGGGGAACACTTTCTTGAAATTATTGTGAGGGATCATCTTATTTATGCTACCGTCGTTCTAAGCAAATAAGATGTAAAACATTATAAACATCACATGCAATCAAATAGTGACATGATATGGCCAATATCATTTTGCTCCTTTTGATCTCCATCTTCGGGGCGCCATGATCATCGTCGTCACCGACATGACACCATGATCTCCATCATCATGTCTTCATGGAGTTGTCTCGTCAACTATTACTTCTACTACTATGGCTAATGGTTAGCAATAAAGTAAAGTAATTACATGACATATAAGTTGACACGCAGGTCATAAATAAATTAAGACAACTCCTATGGCTCCTGCCGGTTGTCATACTCATCGACATGCAAGTCGTGATTCCTATTACAAGAACATGATCAATCTCATACATCACATATATCATTCATCACATCCTTTTGGCCATATCACATCACACGGCATATGCTGCAAAAACAAGTTAGACGTCCTCTAATTGTTGTTGCAAGTTTTTACGTGGCTGCTATAGGTTTCTAGCAAGAATGTTTCTTACCTACGCCAAAACCACAACGTGATATGCCAATTTCTATTTACCCTTCATAAGGACCCTTTCATCGAATCCTATCCGACTAAAGTGGGAGAGACAGACACCCGCTAGCCACCTTATGCAACTAGTGCATGTCAGTCGGTCGAACCAGTCTCACGTAAGTATACATGTAAGGTCGGTCCGGGCCGCTTCATCCCACGATGCCGCCGAATCAAGATAAGACTAGTAACAACAAGTAAATTGACAAAATCGACGCCCACAACAACTTGTGTTCTACTCGTGCATAGAAACTACGCATAGACCTAGATCATGATGCCACTGTTGGGGATCGTAGCAGAAATTTAAAATTTTCTACGCATCACCAAGATCAATCTATGGAGTCATCTAGCAACGAGGGGAAGAGGAGTGCATCTACATACCCTTGTAGATCACGAGGAGAAGCGTTTAAGAGAACGGGGTTGATGGAGTCGTACTCGTCGTGATCCAAATCACCGAAGATCCTAGCGCCGAACGGACGGCACCTCCGCGTTCAACACGCGTACGGAGCGAGGACATCTCCCGTGCCTTGATCCAGCAAGGAGGAGGGAGAGGTTGAGGAAGAGGGCTCCAACAGCAGCACGACGGCGTGGTGGTGGTCGAGCTGCAGTACCCCGGCAGGGCTTCGCCAAGCTTTTACGGAGGAGGAGAGGTGTTGGGGAGGGGAGGGGCTGCGCCTTGGATGTCGTGTGCAGCCCTCCCCTTGCCCCGATATTTATAGGGGAAGGAGGAAGGGGGCCGGCCCCCTCTAGATGAGATCTAGAGGGGGGCGGCGGCCAAGGGGAGGGGGCTTGCCCCCAAGCAAGGGGGGCGCCCCCTTTAGGGTTCCCCCCCAACCCTCGGCGCATGGGCCCATGGGGGGGATGCGCCCAGCCCATGTAGGGCTGGTTCCCTTTCCTCTACGGCCCATTAGGCCCTCCGAAAGAGGTGGCCCCTCCCGGTGGACCCCTGGAACCCCTCCGGTGGCCCCGATACAATACCGATATGCCCCGAACCTTTCCGATGACCGTATGACAACTTCCTACATATAAATCTTCACCTCTGGACCATTCCGTAACTCCTCGTGACGTACGAGATCTCATTCGGGACTCCGAACAACATTCAGTAATCACATACAAGTCTTCCTAATAACCCTAGCGTCATTGAACCTTAAGTGTGTAGACCCTACGGGTTCGGGAACCATGCAGACATGACCGAGACAACTCTCCGGCCAATAACCAACAGCGGGATCTGGATACCCATGTTGACTCCCACATGTTCCACGACGATCTCATCGGATGAACCATGATGTCGAGGATTCAAGCAATCCCGTATACAATTCCCTTTATCAATCGGTACGTTACTTGCCCGAGATTCGATCGTCGGTATCCCAATACCTCGTTCAATCTCGTTACCGGCAAGTCACTTTACTCGTTCCGTAATACATGATCCCGTGACCAACTACTTAGTCACACTGAGCTCATTATGATGATGCATTACCGAGTGGGCCCAGAGATACCTCTCTGTCATACGGAGTGACAAATCCCAGTCTCGATTCATGCTAACCCAACAGACACTTTCGGAGATACCTGTAGTGTACCTTTATAGGCACCCAGTTACGTTGTGACGTTTGGTACACCCAAAGCACTCCTACGGTATCCGGGGGTTGCACAATCTCATGGTCTAAGGAAATGATACTTGACACTTAGAAAAGCTCTAGCAGACGAACTACACGATTTTGTGCTATGCTTAGGATTGGGTCTTATCCATCACATCATTCTCCTAATGATGTGATCTCGTTATCAATGACATCCAATGTCCATGGTCAGGAAACCGTAACCATCTATTGATCAACGAGCTAGTCAACTAGAGGCTCACTAGGGACATGTTGTGGTCTATGTATTCACACATGTATTACGATTTCCGGATAACACAATTATAGCATGAACAATAGACAATTATTATGAACAAGGAAATATAATAATAACCATTTTATTATTGCCTCTAGGGCATATTTCCAACAGAAGAATCACTCCAAAGTTCCTATCTAGTGAAGAACATAAGAAGAAATCATTTGTAGGGTACGAAACCACCTCGAAGCTATTCTTTTCGATCGATCTATCCAAGAGTTCGTACTAAAATAACACCAAATAATTTTAGATTCATAATACTAAATCCAACACAACAAACCTCAAAGAGTGCCGCAAGATTTCTACCAGAGAAACAAAAGACGAGAATGTGCATCAACACTTATGCATAGGTTACCCCAATGTCACCGTGGGAATCCGCAAGTTGAGTGCCAAAACACATATCAAGTGAATCAATATGATACCCCATTGTCCCACGAGTATTCATATGCAAGACATATATCAAGTGCTCTCAAATCCATAAAAGTATTCAATCCGATAACATATATCAAGTGCTCTCAAATCCATAAAAGTATTCAATCCAATAACAACGAAATCTCAAAGGGAAAAACTCAATTCATCACAAGAAGATAGAGAGGGGAAAACACCATATGATCCGACTATATGAACAAAGCCCGCGATACATCAAGATCGTGACATCTCACGAACATGAGAAAGAGAGAGAGAGAGAGATTAAATAGATAGCTACTGGTATAAATCCTCAGCCCCGAGGGTGGACTACTCCCTCCTCATCATGGTGGCTGCCGGGATGATGAAGATGGCCACCGAAGATGATTGCTCCCTCCGGTAGGGTGCTAGAACGGGGGTCTAGATTGGTTTTCGGTGGCTACAGAGCCTTGCGGCGGCGAAACTTCTGATCTAGGTTTATTTCCGATGGTTTCTCTATTTATAGGATTTTTTGGCGTTGGTTTCACGCGAAGATGGGCCTCGAGGTGAGCACAACCCACCAGGGCAAGCCTGGCCCACCAGGTGCGTCCTGGTGGGTTGTGCCTTCCTTGTGGCTCTTTTGGCCCTTCCACGAAGCTTCGGGGGTCTCTTTTGTTCCAAAAAATCGTCAAAAGTTTCAGCTCATTTGAAGAACTTTCATTTCTGCACAAAAAACAACACCACAGTAGTTCTCCTGAAAACAATGTCAGTTTGGGTTAGTTCCATGCAAATCATACCAAAACCATATAAAATTATTGTAAACATGGCATGAATACTTCATAAATTATAGATACATTGGAGATGTATCACAGTGGTCGGCGTTGATGACGACCAATGTCGTCAAGCTCGACCTACTCCGGACCAACGTCGTCGCGAAGAAGGGGAACATTGACCTGGCGTTCTTGATGGGGGCGGACATGCCGATGATGGACGAGCAGGTCAAGGCGTGTGGTACTTGGCGGAGCATGACCTCAACTTGAACCAGATGCCTTCGACCACCGCGCCTACGCCCACGCCGATGCCCAGCCCGAGCGATGAAGCCACACCGACGCCGAGCACAGAAGCCACGCCGACGCCGACCAGCCCGAGCACCGAAGCCACACCGACGGCGAGCATGCTGCCGGTGGCCAGTCCCATGCCAGAGGAGCCAGTCGTTTGATGCATTCCTTTGTCTACGCATCCTTCCTTTTGAACGCTGAACTTTCGCGTATGTTTGATCGCCGAACTATGGTATAGTGATCGTCAGACTGTGGAAGATCGCCGATGATCACCGAACTTGTGGTGTTTTTTTGGCAGCGGGGAAGACAAGTTTGAATTTATGTGTGTCTTGGGCCGAAACCAGGGGCGCGGCTGGGAACTGGATCGCCCTCAGGGCGGAAAAACCGCCGGCGCATAGGCCAAAACGCAATCGCCGGGTGTGCTAGGGGGCCGAACGAGTGGAGATGCTCTTAGAGATCACATACAATGATGTCATATTTAAGAAGTTGCAAACGCCTGTTGCTGCTGGCCAAGCCACACATGACACCTAGGTGTGTTGTAAATTGTTGAGTGTGCAAGGTTATGTGCCTTGTTTGTTGCTTTCTCCTCTCAGTTCTCACATGACAGAAATTTGAAACGCTCAAGGCCCAAGAAGAGGTGGTTGGGCTGATCAACACAAAAAATGAGATCCTATATTTACTATGATTGACTCACTATCCCATGAAGTGTTTGTAAGATTGGTGGTGGCCTTATGGGCCATCTCGTGGGTGAGGAGGAAAGCTATTCATGAGGGGGTCTTTCAAAGCCCACTTTCTACCAACTTGTTCGTCAAATGGTTCATATAGGAGTTAGGAGAAATATCTAGAAACCCAACAATGAGTGACCGACAGGGATCATGAGGACAGTGCCAAGGCGCATGTTAGCACCTTCAACGGGCTTTGCAAAGATTCATGTTGATGCTGATCTATCTAGATCATGTATCGAAGGGACTGTGGCTGTAGTATGTCGAGACTCTGAGGAAAATTATCTCGGTTCTTCATCACTTGTTATACACGGTGTCAGGGATGTTGCAACTCTTGAGGCTATTGCATTTAGGGAAGAACTAGCTCCGGCAGATGATCTTCTTCACAATGTTATGGTATCCACATATTCAAAGCGAGTTGCAAGTCACATTCTCAATGGAAGCAGCGAAAATCAAGGACAAATAATAGCTGAGATTAGGTTAAGAGCACATGAATTTAATTGTACTTGTCATTTCGAAGGTGGGCATCAAATCGTGAAGCCCATTTGCTAGCTAAGTTTTTGTTGGAATTTTGCTAGTAGGCCTTTGGCCCAAAGCCCAACTAAAATTCTGAAATTCTCTTGGCCCATTCATGCACACATGTGAGTGGAGTGAGTGAGGCTAAAGTTTAGTTCCACCCCGGAAGTTGAGAGAGTTGCACCTCTTTATAAGATGAGCTCTTCTACCACTTGTATGAGCATGAGAACAGGAGACCTACACGCGCGCTCCTCCTCCTCGCTCGCCTCGCCACGCCACGCCTCGTCATGACACATCGCGCCGCGGGTTGCGGGATTGAGCCGAGCCGAGGACAGAGCTATGCACGTTGTCTATATTTTTGCTGCATGGGAAAATTAATGAGTCATTAATTAATAATTAACGGACGCGTTAATTACTGAACCGTTTCCAATTCTTTTGGATCGTGACGACTCGGACGTGGGGTTTACTCCCACGACCTACCTGGCCCGCACTATATAGTCAGGCGGACGTCTACCCTAGTAGCCGCCGCTTCGTATGGTTTCTCACCACCGTTCCAGATCATTGCGCCGCCAAGCAAGTCTTCTCCATCCCTCCTTCCGGCGTGCACCGCGAGAAGGGACAGCAGGCCTCCGGAACCCCGCCTCTCGTGATCCTGTACGGGAGAGGGGCGATCAGGTTTTGGGGAGCGCACTCGCGCGACTGCTAGCAGTGACGACTTCACGAACGACGACTTCTTCCCCGACCTCGACAACCTCATCCTCGACGACATGGGCGACAACGTCAACGCCGGCGGTGCTGCACCCGCTGCACCATATGTGATTCTATCCTTCCCGTTCGAGATCGTGGTAGAATTCATGTTTCTAGTATGTGCCCTAGATGTGATATGTTCATCTGCTATGCTAGTTCGCATGATTAGTTTAATCTCTGCTGTTGTGGTCATGATTTATCTTCCGTTTATTCGGATTAAATCTCGTAGTAATTTGCTCATATTTCCAACAGTTTTCAAGAAGAAGCTTAGACCTGATGGTACCTGGGAGATCACTCACTGTCCTTATGGGTGCAAACCTGTAGGATGTAAGTGGGTGTTCAAGAAGAAGCTTAGACCTGATGGTACGATTGAAAAGTACAAGGCACGGCTTTTGGCAAAGGTTATACCCAGAAAGAAGGTGAAGACTTCTTTGATACTTACTCACCCGTGGCTAAACTGACCACAATTCGGGTGCTACTATCACTGGCTGCCTCACATGGTCTTCTCGTTCATCAAATGGACGTTAAGACGGCTTTCCTCAATGGAGAGTTGAAGGAGGAAATTTACATGGATCAGCCAGATGGTTTTGTAGTACCTGGTCAGGAAGGAAAGGTGTGCAAGTTATTAAAGTCTTTATATGGCCTTAAACAAGCTCCTAAGGAGTGGCATGAGAAGTTCGAAAGAACATTAACTGCTGCCGGCTTTGTAGTAAACGATGGTGACAAGTGCGTGTACTATCGCTATGGTGGGGGCGAAGGAGTTATTCTTTGTCTGTATGTCGACGACATATTGATCTTTGGAACCAAACTTGATTTAATCAAGGAGGTTAAGGATTTCTTATCTCGCTGTTTTGAGATGAAGGATCTAGGAGTAGCTGATGTTATCTTAAACATCAAGCTGTTGAGAGATGAGAATGGTGGGATCACACTGCTTCGGTCTCATTATGTGGAAAAGTTCTTGAGTCGTTTTGGGTATAGCGACTGCACGCCTTCTCCAACTCCATATGATGCTAGTGTGTTGCTTTGAAAGAATCGACAGATTGCTAGAGATCAACTGAGGTATTCTCAGATTATTGGCTCGCTTATGTATTTGGCGAGTGCCACGAGGTCTGACATCTCTTTTGCTGTGAGCAAGCTGAGTCGGTTTGTGTCAAAACCGGGAGATGATCATTGGCATGCGCTTGAGAGAGTTACGCGCTATTTGAAAGGCACCGCGAGCTATGGGATTCACTACACCGGGTATCCAAGGGTACTCGAGGGTTATAGTGACTCAAACTGGATATCTGATGCTGATGAGATTAAGGCCACAAGTGGTTATGTTTTTACACTTGGTGGTGGCGCTGTTTCCTGGAAGTCTTGCAAGCAGACCATCTTAACAAGGTCAATTATGGAAGCAGAACTCACAGCATTAGACACTGCCACTGTTGAAGCAGAGTGGCTTCGTGAACTCTTGATGGACTTACCTATGGTTGAAAAACCAATACCCCCTTATCCTGATGAACTGTGATAATCAAACTGTGATCATCAAGATAAACAGTTCTAAGGACAATATGAAGTCCTCAAGACATGTGAAGAGGAGACTAAAATCTGTCAGAAAATTGAGGAACTCCGGAGTTATTACGTTGGATTATATCCAAACGTCGAAAAACTTGGCAGATCCCTTCACAAAGGGTCTATCACGTAATGTGATAGATAATGCATCGATGGAGATGGGTTTGAGACCCACCGCATGAGTTGTCCATAGTGGTAACCCACTCTATGTGATCAGAAATCCCGTGAAGTAGAAGTGGGAGACAAGCTGTTGGTCAGCTGGGAGGAGAGTATCCCTATATTAATTATCCCACTCCGTGAAGATGCAATACTCTCCTGATCTGCATGGCAGGTTGATACTTATCTTAATGTGTTCCAAGTGGCTTATTCGGGTAAGCAGAGATGTTGTCCTGCAGAACATCTTCTGAGTAACACACCTATATGAATTTGACTGTTAACGTCGCAGTATGTGAGAATTGGGTGTTCTCTAATAAATTCATGAAAGGCCATGGAGTATGACGTATACGCTCCACCCGCGGGGAAGCCTTGCGGCAGTCCAGTATCGGTCAAGAATTTGTGTGAAACTAGTTTCACAGAAAACTTGTAGTTCAAGGCATAGTCCACTATTCAAGTTGTGATCTAGTGTAGTATAAATTTCTAAGTGGAAGTTCAACTTTACAGTCTCCACTAAGCACCGATATATAAAACAATGTTTTGGAACTAAATGATGAGATGTGCCAATGAGACTTTGTGGGGGATTGTTGGAATTTTGCTAGTAGGCCTTTGGCCCAAAGCCCAACTAAAATTCTGAAATTCTTTTAGCCCATTCATGCACACAATGTTTTAGAGCTATGCACGTTGTCTATATTTTTGTTGCATGGGAAAATTAATGAGTCATTAATTAATAATTAACGGACGCGTTAATTACTGAACCGTTTCCGATTCTTTTGGATCGTGATGACTCGGACGTGGGGTTTACTCCCACGACCTACCCGGCCCACACTATATAGTCAGGCGGACGTCTACCCTAGCCGCCGCCGCTTCGTATGGTTTCTCACCACCGTTCCAGATCATTGCGCCGCCAAGCAAGTATTCTCCATCCCTCCTTCCGGCGTGCACCGCGAGAAGGGACAGCAGGCCTCCGGAACCCCGTCTCTCGTGATCCTGTACGGGAGAGGGGCGATCAGGTTTTTGGGGAGCGCACTCGCGCGACTGCTGGCAGCGACGACTTCGCGAACGACGACTTCTTCCTCGACCTCGGCAACCTCATCCTCGACGACATGGGCGACAATGTCAACGCCGGCGGTGCTGCACCCGCTGCACCGTATGTGATTCTATCCTTCCTGTTGGAGATCGTGGTAGAATTCATGTTTCTAGTATGTGACCTAGATGTGATATGTTCATCTGCTATGCTAGTTCGCATGATTAGTTTAATCTCTGTTGCTGTGGTCATGATTTATCTTCTGTTTATTCGGATTAAATCTCGTAGTAATTTGCTCATATTTCCAACAGTTTTCTCATTCATTAGATCAAGGACGTCACGTGTGCTTGGGCCAACCTCATGATTCTTTTTTTAACACGATACAGACACAAACATTCATATATATGCATATACAATCATCCCTATAAATGCATGCACGCACACCCTACTACTATGAGCCCCTTCGAAAGACTGAGCTGACATATTATCTTGAGATTGACGGAGTCGCCACAGATGCATTCGTACTCAACGAGAACGTTGCCTCCCACTAATGCACATCGCTGGAAACCCTGAAATAAATCCAAGAAAATGCGAGTATCAATGTCAAGTATAAGACTTGAACCCTGATGCGCTGGGAATACAACTGTCCTTCTAACCATCCACCACAAGTTGGTTCGCCTCATGATGCTTTATGCATAGTTTAAAAAACCGGACCGGATCGTCGGTCGAACCAAAAAAAAACCAGAACCGGTGCTCACACCGGTTTTTAAGCACAAAAGGCCGACTGCAACTAGACCGGGTAATTTTTTTGTGAAACCGGCTAATAAACCGGGCGGTCGAACCTGTGTAGAGAGAAACTTAGAAAAATATTTCCACAAGTAGTGGGATTTGACATAAGTCATGGGCATTTGCCTATCCTAGGGCAGATAACCACCTCACCAACACTTATGTGTTGTCTAATAGAGTAAACCGTTGCTACTTGACCCTAATTAGCATATATTATTACTCAATATATATATTTTTGATTGTAAAAAACCAGCAATCGAGCCGGTGAACCAGCGGTCCGACCAGTAAAAACCCGAACCGAAGGCCTAACCGGTTCGATCACCGGTTTGGTTTTTTAAACTATGTCTTTATGTATCCAAACTATGTTAACTTTCAGTAATAACAAAGCTTTCACACTTCTGGAAAAAAATTATAATGCTAAAATTCATCTGAAAAAAATATAATGCTAAGATTCTAAAAAAATAAAAAAAATCCAGTATCTTGTTTCCGTGAACACCAGATGCTTGACTACTATGGCCACACATTCTGCACATGCTGCAGAAGGATAAAGATGTGAAATGGAAACAGCGCTGAAACAATCGTTCAGTTTGTGACCACAGTTTAGTACACCTGGTCAGATCCATCTTGACGTGGCCTTGTCGCGGCCATGGCATCGGCCGTGTACCAACAGGAGCTGCTGCATTTTGAGGTTACAGTTGGTTCGTTGTAATGTCAGGTCTGATTGCCAAGTGATGACACAGATGCCGCCACTAATCCGCACGACCACTCAGTCACTACTGTCTAATGGAGTGGAGTGAGTACGGTTAACTTCTGACTGCATGCGTCAGGACTCCGTGGCCCAATGGATAAGGCGCTGGTCTACGAAACCAGAGATTCTGGGTTCGATCCCCAGCGGAGTCGTTCTCTTTCTTCAAGAGCTAATTTTGGGTTAAAAGAAGAAATGGTTCTCTCAACTTTTTGCCTTCTCACTCTCAGATGAAAAGTTTGGTTAAGATAGGTGCAGCGAAGTAGCTTTGCCTTATCAAATATAATCATTTACTACACAAACATTTAAAATGCAATAACAATTTTTGAAAATTAAATAGCATTTTTCAAAGGCAAAACAGATTGTAAATGTCCCCAAAAATTTAATGTCCACCAAACACCCATCGCATGTTGAGGTATAAAAGAAATTGATATCATGCTTTAAGAAAAAATTGTGGCACTTTTCTATTGAGTCATTCATTCATGTTGGCACTTTTAATGTTCACAACGTTGTCCTCTCGTCGATGATGGTAAGGTTTTTGGCATCCACAATTAAATTTTATTATGAAGCCTCATTTGTGTACTCTGACGACACCTCCTTCTCACTCTCAGATGAAAAGTTTGGTTAAGATAGGTGCAGCGAAGTAGCTTTGCCTTATCAAATATAATCATTTACTACACAAACATTTAAAATGCAATAACAATTTTTGAAAATTAAATAGCATTTTTCAAAGGCAAAAAAGATTGTAAATGTCCCCAAAAATTTAATGTCCACCAAACACCCATCGCATGTTGAGGTATAAAAGAAATTGATATCATGCTTTAAGAAAAAATTGTGGCACTTTTCTATTGAGTCATTCATTCATGTTGGCACTTTTAATGTTCACAACGTTGTCCTCTCGTCGATGATGGTAAGGTTTTTGGCATCCACAATTAAATTTTATTATGAAGCCTCATTTGTGTACTCTGACGACACCTCCTTCATCTTCGAACTATCATCAGATTTAAGTTCTTAAAATATTCAAATGCAAGCCGTTTGTTGCTATCTTAATTTTTTTAGACTCTGCAGATCGAGCACGCCGCCCCGACGGCAGAGGTGGAGCTCCGTCGCCGCCGCCTAGCGCCTCCGCTCCCCCGTCTGCTACCTCCTTGCCGTCCTGGTCGAGCAGCTCGACGGGATTGAGCAGGGGCCGCTGCCCATGGCGTCGCCTTTCCTTCGTTCCATTTACACTTCCTTGTTTCCGTTAATCTCCCTCAAGGCCCAATGTGCATGTATGACTTCCTTCTTTTTTTCCTTTTCTTCCTTTTCTTAGCCTTTGCTTATTGATTCCGAGACAGCTCCTTGATAACCAGGACATTGAGAGGCCTATATAAATTAGTAGGTTTGGATTTAAAGACGCGAGGTGGGACTAATAATAGGTGAGACAAACTTTTCTTCTTAGCAAAACACCAAGCGCTCTCCCTCTAGCTCCCAAATCGCAGCCCCCCGCCCCCGCGTCGCTCCAACAGGGGCGACATGGGCGGCTAACCCTAGCCGCCGCCGGCGGTCCCCCTCCCCCTTCTTCTCCTCCTCGTCGCCACTAGAGGAGCCGCCGATGCGTCACGCGGCTGCCGAGGAAGGTGGCGGCGGCCCCTACTGGTTCGGCGCCGCCGTTCGCGCTCTGGACGGTGTGCGCGGGGACTCTGCCCGGCGTCCTTGACCGCTCGGGTGGTGGGGAGTCGGCGCTTGGCGGCGGCAGTTCGGGGGCCTTCGCCCTCGCCAGATCTGGAGGCCTGCTACTCCCTCCTTCCCGCTCCTTCCCCTTTGCGCTTGTGGCCGGTGGATGCTGCTGGTTCTGGTGCTTCTGGGGATGGTGGTGCAGATTGGGACCGGAGGAAACCCTAGGCCGGCTGGTTCGGCTCCACAGCGGCGTCGGCTTCGGGTGATGCATCCTTCCTGAAGGCGGTGTCGTGGTCCTTATTCTTGTCACCTCCGGTCCTCTCTCGGGTGAAAACCCAAAATCCGGTCTGGATTGGGCAGCGGTGGCGCCATGGGCGTCATCCCCTCCTTGGAGGCGTTGCCTGGGGAGCTAGGATTCGGGTGTGGGCTCATGAAGGTGGGGGCCTTGGCTGCCGGCTGGATTTCTGCAGCTGCTCGTGGCGGCTCTCATGTTGTGCAGAGTGCCCCTTGTATCTTTAGGGCGTTTCCTGTTTTTCGTGTTCGCGTCGGAGGAGCGGCGTGGCATCTGATACGTCGACAACGACAAGTCTCGGCGGCATGGAGCAGTAGGGGTATCGCCGGTGGGCGTGTGATGATGGACGAGCGCAGGATGGTGGCGCTGTCTGGCGTCGTGGTGGCATCGATGGCAGAGAGGCCTGGCACGGTTCATGCAACAGTACAGCTCTGAAGATGGATTGATGGTACGTGGCTGCGGCGGCCTCATACCCGGCAGGGGGCCTGGTTGAAGAGCACGCCGGACTGGTGGGTGCCCATACCCGGAAGGAGTCCTGGTTGGGACCTCAGGTCTCAGATGTTAGGTTTGGCTGCGAGATCTATTTGGTATTAGGCCCAGACCATCAGCGCCCCTTCATTAGGTAGATAGGAGTAGCGACAGAGGTTGCGAATATGGTGGCTTTGGTCTTACTGTTGTACGACTTTGTAAGGTCTTTTGTTATAATCAATAAAGTGGCCGTATGCATCGTCCAGATGCAGAGGCCGGGGGTATTCCTCCTTTTCGAAAAAGAAAAAAAAGCAAAACACCGAGCCAGCTCAATTGGTGCCAACAATAGGTTGGTGAAGGTGAGATCATGAGTCGAATTCCAAGAAACATCTAATATTTTTGCCAGGTCCAACTTGTCCGCGACGGAGTGACTGGTATGGACCTGCTGGAGGTCTTCCTCAGTCTACGCATCCAACCACTCCAAGCTCGTGACCATCCGATGTGGATGTACTCGGGACTCGAGGATTCCACTCGGATCCACCCGGAGGATGTTAGTGAGGACACAGTGGAGAAGTGGCTAAGAGGTATTACCGGCAACAAGGATAATCCCCGGGGGTCCAGGAGGGTGGTTCCATTCAACCATTCGCGCCAGCCGGAACAGGTACGATTCTGCATTGTCGAGTGTCTTCATGATTTATTATGTACCCTCTTGTTGATGGTCGACTATCTTTCTTTTTTTCATTGTCTTTTCAGGCTCTTATTGATATGTACTCGATGCCCAATGGAGTGCAGGAGCAAAATGTCGAGGAAGGGGCGAGCGGGGGCGAGAGTGGCGAGTGGCACTCGAATGCAGAGGAGGACGAGGAGAGTGACGACCCGAGTGACGAAGAAGAGGCCGACTCGCCTCCTCGCAGGGAAAGGAGGTCCAAGCACGCTCACGACCCGGCAAACACCCCTGACCTGGTGGCCGCACCGAATGGGCAGTCTTCAAAGCACCCTCGGACGTCTTCTCCGGTGCCAACTGAGAAGGGACCGAAACAGCTCAAGACTGCGCCGCCTCCTGCGCCAAAACTATTGAAGGCCACATCCTCCAAACTGCCGAAGGCTTTGCCCAGAATCAAAGTGACCATTCCCACCATCTCCGAGTAATCATCTGACCCGATCTTTTGGTCGACTCGAGCAACAGAACATAACCGACTGAAAGTTGACATTTGCAGTGCTGCTACCTCTGGAACTTCTTCCCGCCAATACCGAGACGAGGAAATGGAAGATGCGGTTACCTTCAACCTAGGTAAAATTCTCGTGATCTTGTCCTTGATTATTTGGTCGATCAAATTCTGGCAATTCACTTGGGGTCGATTGATTTATTTGCAGCCCCACCCAACGTTATCGAGCTTCCGGATGATGATGAAGATGTGGCCCCGAGGCCCAGAAAGAACAAAAAAAGTAGCGGCTGGCAAGACATCTCAGCCGGGACTGACGACAGAACCAACTGTCCAACAACCTGAAGATGCAGGTGGGGCCTCTGTGACTTTTGCTGTCCCATTGTCGAGTGAGCGCCCTGCACCATCGATTGTACCAGTGTTTCTTTCAGCCACCCAACCCCATGCCTGGGAGCTCCAATCTGCCGCATCTGGGCCGTCTGCCCCTTTCTTCACCAACTATCATGTTCTAGAAAGCCAGTCAGACGCTGCTGCAGAGGCTATCCGTCAGGCTAACATGATGATGGAGCGGATGAAGACGGTGCATGAGAACAGCCAGGCTGCTTATGATGCCAGCGCGGCTCTTCGGGCCAATGTCCAGGTAAGTTGGCTTTCGACTGACCTTGTTCTATTAGGATATGCTACCTAAAATATTTTCTTTCATACAATCTCTTACTGTTTGCGTCGAATCTGTCCACCCACTGGGTGTTTTGTTGTTTTTAGTATTTGCGCTCTTCCACTCGGCCTGGGCGAGTGGGATCTGAACCGGTGGGGGCACGCTAAGTGCACCCACCGAGTGTAGTCCCCGAGACCGCAGTCGACTACGGGCAGTCGACTGGGGTCTGAGTACTTTTCACTTTCCTTTCTTCCACTCGACCCGGGCGGACCGGCCGAGTGGGATCTGAACCAGTGGGGGCACGTCAAGTGCACCCACTGGGTGTAGTCCCTGAGATCGCGGTCGACTGCTGGCAATCGGCCCGGGTCTGAATAATTCTTCTCTCTTTCTTTTTTTACTTGACCCAGGCGGACCAGTCGAGTGGGGTCTGAATCAGTGGGGGCATGCCAAGTGCACCCGCTGGGTGTAGTCCCTGAGACCGCGGTCGACTGCGGGCAGTCGGCTGGGGTCTGAGCAAACTTTTAAATTTTATTCACTCGGAAGTAAATAATCTTTGATCTTGTCGATTGACATGTCCTTTACCTTCTACGGAAATCTTGTACTCTCATTTCTAAGTTCGCCGAATTTGAGGAGAAGCAGAGGCAACTTAACCTTGACTTGGAGCTGGCCCAACAAAAGTTGAAGAAAGCTCAAGATGAAGCTGCTGGTATGGAAGGTAACTGCCTGTCGACTGTTCACGTCGATCGTCCTTTTAAAATATTTATTCGATCTCTTGTTTGATACGATTGCTTATTTTGCAGAGAAAATGAGGTTGGCTCTGGAAAAGAAGGACTTGGACCTTGCGGCTGCGCAGAAGGAGGCTCAAGATAAGACTGCCCTTGCAGACCAGAAGCTGGCTTCGGTCGGAGTGCTGGAAGAAGAAGTAAGCAAGCTGAAGTCCTCTCTCACTGAATCCAACCGAGAGGTAACTCGTCTGAAGAAGGATAAGATGGCTCTGAATGAGAAGCTGGAATCCGCGACTCGCAAGAGAAATGACGTGGAAGCTTATCTGAGAACTCTTGCCAAGAAGCTCTATCTTATGCTGGAAGGTACTCCTTTTAATCCGACTTCTTTACTGCTTGCGAGTTAATCCTGCCTAGTCGACTCACTAACTCTTTGACTGCAGAATTCTGCGAAAACTTTGATGAGGAAATCGGACGGATAGAGACGGGTTTAGACCCTATCGTTTCTCCAGTCGGCGACGAGGCTGCCATGAATGTGCTTCGACTGGAATCCCGTGTCCCCAATGTCACAAGTTACCTCGCTCGTTTGAAGGTGGCAGTTTCATGGATCGACTACTCACTTTGGCCAAGGGCGATGCTTCAAAATGACCTCGAATCTCTAATGACTCGGCTCAACGAGGTTCCTGGTCGAGTGCAACAGCGGAAGATGTCCTCTGCCTGGTGTGGTGCTGATGTGGCATTGTCCTTGGTAAGAGTCCACCGCAAAGAAGCTCGCAAAGACAAGATGGCGGCGATCAAGGTCGCCAACACCAAAAGGCATGATTTCCAGTCCTTTACGGAGACTTTCATAGCTTCCACCACTCGGATTGCAGATGGAATCGACTCGGACGAATTCGTTGAACCTGCCAGCCCTCCTCCTGCCGAATGAACAAACTTTGAGATTTAAACTTGCCTTAAATTTGCATCGGGATGCCGAGTGGTGGCTGTAACCATTAAAATCCTTCGGGATTGATGCTCGAATACTTTTGATCCGTCGCTTGGAATTTTTTGGATCTATCTGAACTTGGTTTATTTCTAAATATGTTTGTATTTGCCTTCGCATGGAATTTGCTCTTTGGGATGTAGCCCTGAAGTGGAGAGTTCAATCGACTTGTGCCTCATCGTCCTTGCGGGCAGGGATGGGGCACATGTTGTATTTGAGGCGTAGCTCAGAGAAGAAGGTCGCGGTCGACCTGCACCTCGTCATCCTTGCGGATGGGGACGGAGCGTACGTTGTACTTGTGTCGTAGCTCGGAGTAGAAGGCCGCGGTCGACCCGCACCTCGTCGTCCTTGCGGATGGGGATGGAGTGTACATTGTACTTGTGGCGTAGCTCAGAGTAGAAGGCCGCGGTCGACCTGCACCTCGTCGTTCTTGCGGATGGGGATGGAGCGTACGTTGTACTTGTGGCGCAGCTCCTAAGGGGAAGGTTGCAGTCGACCTGTACCTCGTCATACTTGCAGATAGGGACAGATTTTAAACCTTAGGCAAATACTGGACTGTAGCTAAGCCTCCGAGTGGGAGGGTTGATCACCACTCGGTAGGATTTAAAAAAAACTTAGGCGAGTACTGAACTGCAGCTAAGCCTCCGAGTGGGAGGGTTGCTCACCACTCGGTTGGATTTTTTAAACTTAGGGGAGTACTGGACTGCAGCTAAGCCTCCGAGTGGGAGGGTTGCTCACCACTCGGTAGGATTTTTTAAACTTAGGCGAGTAATGGACTGCAGCTAAGCCTCAGAGTGGGAGGGTTGCTCACCACTCGGTAGGATTTTTTAAACTTAGGCGAGTACTGGACTGCAGCTAAGCCCCCGAGTGGGAGGGTTGCTCACCACTCGG
>NC_057809.1:32571462-32665246 GCF_018294505.1 Triticum aestivum
CTCAGAGGAGCACTGGCCCGGGGGGGTTGAAAATAAGATGACCCTCGGGCTCCGGAAACCCAAGGGAAAAAGAGGCTAGGTGGCAAATAGTAAAACCAATGTTGGCCATTGCTGGAAAAGCTTTAATCAAGGCGAACTATCAAGGGGTTCCCATTATAGCCCAACCGCGTAAGGTACGCAACAATCCGGGAACATAACACCGATATGACGGAAACTAGGGCGGCAAGAGTGGAACAAAACACTAGGCGAGAGGCCGAGCCTTCCACCCTTTACCAAGTATATAGATGCATTAAGATAACATGGCAATATAATGATATCCCAACAAGTAAATAAATGTTCCAAAAAGGAACGGCTCCAATCTTCACCTGCAACTAGCAACGCTATAAGAAGGGGGCTGAGCAAGGCGGTAACATAGCCAATCAACGGTTTGCTAGGACAAAGGTGGGTTAGAGGCTCAATCATGGCAATTGGGAGGCTGACAAGAAAGTGGTAGGCATCGTAGCAATGGCATAGCAAAAGAGCGAGCAAACTAGCATAGCAAAGATAGTAGTGATTTCGAGGGTATGATCATCTTGCCTGCACAGTTGTCAGAGTTGACTGGATCCTCAAAAGCAAACTCAACGGGCTCCTCTTTAGCGAACTCATCTCCCGGCTCTATCCAACAACACAAAGAAGCAACAAGGATACAATCAACCATGTGCAAACTCAAGCAATAAGATGCAATGATGGTATGCTATGCGGGATGCAAAATGCAAGACGTGACAGGAAATGCATGAACCTGGCCTCAACTTGGAAAACCAAGTGTGCCACTGGATAGAGGGGATGAAATCACCTGAAAACGATATAAAGATCATAGGAATCGGAGCTACGGTTTGGAAATGGCAAGCGTTTAACGAAATGAACCGGTCTGCGATTTACAGCAAGTAGGCACCTAGATGCAACGAAATGAACATGCTACAGCCACCAAACATGAGAACAAAAGACATGGCAGGGATGTACACAAGAAGCTTATCAAAACACTAGCACTGAGCCACGGCCAAATTCATCCATTATGAGGTTCAAACAAGCATGGCAAAAACGAATAAGCAAAACAGATCTCAGACTTAGTGAAATTAACACTAGTCTGAAATTTCAGACCACGATGCTCTCTTCGGAGCAGCAAAACAACATGATACACAACCTGATTATGACAAGTAAGAACATGGCATGGAGCTACTCAACAAGCTTATCAAAAGTCCCAAAGTGACCTGGGGCCAAAAGGGATCACAAAATATACTAACACGCACAATCAGTTTTCAGACTTAGTGAAAACTGAGACATGCTGAAATTTAACTCACGAAGGCATGTAAACAAGCTCGATGCACTCACTACGGTGCAAGTCATGGCAAGGCAAGTATATATCCATAAAGAAGGCACAAAATGCTAGCTAGACATGGCAAGAACAATGGCATAGCATGCATGGATCAATAACAATAGCATCGGTAAAATCGCAAACAAGTTGACGATCTGCCCAGATTTACCACGAAGCAAAAGTAGAGCTCGATTGACTCAAGCTAGAGCACTCCACATATGCAAACAAAGACATGGATGGATAGAGCATAACATGAATATCAAAACTCCCTTACTGGTCATCCTCAAAAGAGGCACGGATCACTAGGAAACAAGCTGAACACATGGCATCATGAACTAAAATATCCCAGACTTAGTGAAATCCACTAAGTCCCTGAAAACAGAATTCTCAGGTGCCTCTCTTTGCAAGCTTGCACAAGTCACCACACACATCCTAAAAATGCATGGGTGGCACCTCTAGAAATAAGACAAAATGCTTAACAATTCATCCCAAAGACTCACAGGCATATCATGCACACAATAATCATGACAAAAATGACAAAAGTCTATGATGAACTAACGGATCTGCAACTTAACTCACGAAGCCTCCTACTAACAGCATTTCGGGCATCAAGATGAACTCAAATGAAAATGATGCAATGGAATGAAATGATGTACATGTCGAGACGAACATTTTGATATATCATATGTCCAAAACGGAGCTACGGATGCGGAGATATCATCAGTCAAAGATTGCACAAAATTAAAGGGGAGAGTGAAGAAAGTCAACCCTCCGTTTTAGATCTCAGATCTAGGGTTTGGCATGGATTACGAAGCACGCCGGAGCACTGTAGCTCGCCGGAGATTGGAGCTCGCCGGAGACGCGGGAGGAGCACGCCGGTCGGGGAGGAGGTCGCCGGGGGTGGCGCCGACGTGGAGGAGGGCGACGCGGCGCCGGTGCTCTCGGGCGGCGAGAGGAGCCGCGGGCGGCGGCGCGGAGTCCCGCGAGTAGGAGGCGGTGGTCCGCCGTGGCGGCGGTGGCGGGGCGCGGCGGCGCCGGCGACCGGCCGCGAGGAAGAGGCGGCGTGGTGCGGGAAGGCGGCGGCGGGGCGACGTGGGCCTCGGGGGCCACATGGCGGCGCGGGATTGGCGGCGGAGAAATGTCCGGCGGCGGGCGGACACGTCCGGCGCGGAGAGAGATGAATTTTAGGGTTTCGGGGAGGGGATCCGAGATTTGGAATGGGGGTGCCTATTTATAGAGGTAGAGGGAGCTAGGAGTGTCCAAATGAGGTGCGGTTTTCGGCCACGCGATCGTGATCGAACGCTCTAGGACATTGAGCAGAGTTTGGTGGGTTTTGGGCCAAATTGGAGGGGTGTTGGGCTGCAACACACACGAGGCCTTTTCGGTCCCTCGGTTAACCGTTGGAGTATCAAACGAAGTCCAAATGGTACGAAACTTGACAGGCGGTCTACCGGTAGTAAACCAAGGCCGCATGGCAAGCCTCGGTCCAATCCGGAAATGTTTAATCCCCACACACGAAAGAAAGCTAGAAAAGGCCACCGGATGAGAACGAAGCGCCGGAATGCAAAACGGACAACAGGGAAAATGCTCGAATGCATTGGATGAACATGTATGCAAATGCAATACACGTGATGACATGATATGAGATGCATGAAAACGAAAACAACACACGGAGACAAAGACCCGAACCCGAGAAATAAATATAACTTAACGCCGGAAACGGCAAGAGTTGGAGTACAAATTGGGAAAGTTATATCTGGGGCGTTACAACACTCCACCACTATGAAAAGATCTCGTCCCGAGATCTAGGACTGAAAGAACTCCGGGTACTCAGAACGGAGGTGATCCTCGCGTTCCCAGGTAGCTTCACGGTCGGAATGGTGTGACCACTTGACTTTGAGAAGTTTGATTGACTTGTTGCGAGTCCTGCGTTCAGTCTCTTCAAGGATTGCAACTGGGTGCTCACGATAGGAGAGATCTTCTTGGAGCTCAATGTCCTCAAAGTTGACAGTGCGTTCAGGTGTCTTGAAGCACTTTCGGAGTTGGGAGACATGGAACACATCATGAACATTTGCAAAGTTTGAAGGAAGCTCGAGTTGATAGGTGAGGTCACCTCTCTTGCTGACAATCTTGAAAGGTTCGACGTATCTAGGGGCAAGCTTCCCTTTGATACCGAAGCGACGAGTCCCTTTCATAGGAGAGACGCGGAGGTAAACATGATCTCCGATCTCGAAAGCCAAATCACGGTGCTTACTATCATAGTAGCTCTTCTGACGTTGATTGGGATGCTTTGAGGTTATCACGAATGACCTTGCACATTTCTTCTGCCTCTGTGATTAGGTCATTACCCAGCAGCTGACGTTCACCGGTTTCAGACCAGTTGAGAGGTGTACGGCACTTCCTACCATACAGAATTTCAAATGGGGCCTTGCCCAAACTTGCTTGAAAACTGTTGTTGTATGAGAATTCAGCATAAGGAAAACAATCCTCCCACTTCATGACGAAGGAGATAACACAAGCCCTGAGCATATCTTCAAGAATCTGGTTGACACGCTCGACTTGACCGCTTGTTTGAGGATGGAAAGCAGTGCTGAAGCGGATGTTCGTTCCCATGGCCTTCTGAAAAGAATCCCAAAACTTGGAGGTAAAGATGCTGCCATGATCTGAAGATATCACTTGAGGAATACCGTGCAGAGAGACAATTCGAGAGGTATAGGGTTCCGCCAATTGAGCTACAGTGATTGACTCTTTGATAGGCAGAAAGTGAGCCACTTTGGTGAGCTTGTCGATGACAATGAATATAGCATCATTGCCACGCTTGGACTTTGGAAACCCAGTCACGAAGTCCATTTCAATGTGGTCAAACTTCCATTCTGGAATGGCAAGAGGTTGGAGGAGACCTGCTGGCCTTTGGTGTTCTGCCTTCACTCTTCTGCAGACATCACATTCATTCACGAATTGAGCGATCTCACGCTTCGTTTGAGTCCACCAATAAGTTTGCTTCAGATCCTGATACATCTTTGTGCTCCCAGGGTGGATGGAGAGGAGAGAATTGTGAGCCTCGTTCATGATCACTTTACGGAGGTCACCTTTGGGTACCACAATTCGATCCTCGAAGAAGAGAGTGTCCTTGTCATCAAGGCGGTAGCACTTGTACTTGGACTGACTCTTTGTGATACCAATCTTCACCTTTTTCACCATAGCATCAAGAAGTTGGGCTTGGCGAATCTGGTCTTCCAGGTTAGGAGAGACTTGAAGGTTGGCGAGGAAACCTTGAGGAACAATTTGCAGATTAAGTTTACGGAAAGCTTCACAAAGCTCGGGTTGATAAGGCTTCAGAATCAGACTATTGCAATATGCTTTCCTGCTCAAAGCGTCAGCAATCACATTGGCCTTGCCTGGAGTATACTCGATACTCGGATTGTACTCTTGAATCATTTCGACCCATCGAGTTTGCCTGAGGTTGAGATTAGGCTGGGTGAAGATGTACTTGAGACTCTTGTGATCAGTGAAAATATCCACTTTCCTTCCCAATAGAAGATGTCTCCAAGTCAACAAAGCATGCACAACTGCCGCCAACTCGAGATCATGAGTGGGGTAGTTCTTCTCATTAGGCTTCAACTGGCAAGAGGTATAAGCAACAACTTTCTTCTCTTGCATCAGTACAGCACCGAGACCTTGGAGAGAGGCATCACAAAAGACCTCGTACGGCTTGGTTTCATCAGGCGGAGTCATAACTGGAGC
This sequence comes from Triticum aestivum, assembly GCF_018294505.1. NCBI lineage: Eukaryota > Viridiplantae > Streptophyta > Magnoliopsida > Poales > Poaceae > Triticum > Triticum aestivum. Next base: position 32,576,558 of record NC_057809.1, read on the forward strand.
AGTGATCAACTTCTCTTTCAAAGTGTTGAAAGCAATATCACACTCCGGAGACCAAACGTATTTGACGTGCTTCTGGAGAAGATTTGAGAGAGGCTTCGCGATCTTAGAAAAGTTTTCAACGAATCTTCGGCAGTAGCTTGCGAGACCGAGGAAGCTACGGAGTTGCTTCACGTTCTGAGGAGGTTCCCAATTAACAATTGCAGACACCTTCTCAGGATTCACGGCAATGCCCTTGGCAGAGATGATATGACCAAGATAAAGAACCTCATCGAGCCAAAATTCACACTTGGAGAACTTGGCGTAGAACTGATGTTCCCTGAGCTTGTCAAGAACCAAACGCAAGTGCTTGGCATGATGTTCCTTGTTCTTGGAGAAAACCAGAATGTCGTCGAGATAGACCAAAACAAAGTCATTGGTGTAGGGGTTGAAGATGAAGTTCATCATGTGAGAGAACATCGGAGGAGCGTTGGCGAGGCCAAAAGACATGACAGTGTATTCATATGACCCATAGCTTGTCCTGAAAGCCGTCTTAGGAATATCTTGCTCACGAATGCGAATCTGATGATAACCAATACGAAGATCAAGCTTGGAGAATACTTGGGCACCCTTGAGTTGTTCGAACAGCTCATTGATGTTGGGAAGTGGGTATTTGTTCTTGATGGTCTTCTTGTTCAATGGACGATAATCAACACAAAGTCGGTCCGTTCCATCCTTCTTCTTCACAAAAAGAACACCACAACCCCACGGAGAAGAACTAGGCCGAATGAGACCCATTCTTTATTGAACATCAAGTTGTTTCTTCAACTCCTTCAACTCTTCAGGGTCGAGCTTGTAGGGACGTTTGCACACAGGTTCCGTACCGGGCTCAAGTTCAATAACAAATTCAACGGGCCGGTGCGGAGGCATTCCTGGGAGTTCTTCTGGGAAGACGTCTTGATACTCACAAACGACTGGGATCTGCGAAATAGCATCCAATTCACCCTTCTCATTGAGAGAAAACAACCGGATTGTATCATCCCGAGCGGCAAAGACAATTACATCCTCAGACGAATGAGTCAGTTGAATCTGCCTGGCTGCACAATCGAGGTGAGCCTTGTGCTTAGAGAGCCAGTCCATCCCAAGAATAAGATCGATATCCGAATTACCAAGAACCACCGGAGAAGAGAGAAATTTGTAATCGCCCAACGTGATTGTAACCTCCGGAACGCAAACTTGAGATGTCAACAGACTGGCCGGAGAGTCAATAGACAACGGACTCGGCAACATTTGAGTAACAAAATCATGCTTGGAAGCAAAAGGTCTCGAGATGAAACAATGCGATGCACCCGTCTCAAAAAGAACTTTTGCAGGAATATCGTTAACAGGAAGGTTACCCATGATGACATCTGACGAATCCTCTGCCTGAGCTGCGTTCATCAAGTTGACCTTGGCGGACTTGGGGTTATGCTTGACCACAGCTGTACTTGCCGATCTCACAGGAGGAGGAGGAGGAAGACGCCTCTGGTTGAAACACTTGTTGGCATAGTGACCCTTCTGTTGGCACTTGTTGCACGTGACCTCTGAAAGCGGACGGTGGTACGGAGCACTCGATCTTGGAGCTTGAGACGAAGTCTTGTTCTGAAAGCCTGGGTTGGGTGGGTGGGAAGAACCACTGCCACCTTTGCTCTTCTGCTGATACGGCTAACAGAACGGAGGAGGAGGAAGCCAATACTTCTGCTGCTTGGCCACTTGAGTAGAGGAAGAAGGCGTAGTGTCTCTGACTCGCTTCCTGGAAGCATCACACCTCAACTAAGCAGCCTCTTGCTTCAGTGCCATGTTGTAGAACTCATCGTACCTCAACGACTCAAAAAGGACAAGAGCGAGCTGAATTTCTTCACGGAGACCACCCCTGAACTGATAGATCATGCCCTTCTCATCAGGAACATCCTGCTTGGCAAAACGGGCGAGCTTCTGGAACAACTTGTTGTAGTCATAGACAGACAAAGAGCCTTGCTTCAGATTGCGGAATTCCTCATGTTTGCTTTCAGTCAGACTCTGAGGGATGTGATGAGCTCGGAAATCTCGACGGAAATCATCCCAAGTGATCAAACGTCCACCTCTGGAATCCTTGTACTGCTGGAACCACTCTGCAGCCTGATCTTTGAGCTGGAAAGAAGCGAACTTGACGAAATCTTCAGGCCTGACGTTGCTGCATTCAAAATGCTTGCCCAGATCCACTAGCCAATCGTCAGCATCGGTAGCCTCAACACAATTGCTGAACGTCTTTGGACCATTAGCGAGGAACTGGTTCAGAGTAGCAAAATGGTTCTGATTGTTGCCTTGATTCCCTTGACTGCCTTGATTGCGCTCTTGGAGGATTTGCATGATCAACTGTGTATTTGCATTGGTTGCGGCCATCACAGCTTGCCAAGCCTCCAGAGGAGGTGGAGGTGGTGGCGGATCAGGATTCGGAGTCGTGCGCGTTGGAGGAGCCATCCTGAGGAGGTTGACCACCATTAGCACACAAATAGACAAATATTGAAGGTGAATCCAACGGAATGAAAATTGCAACATAAAGTCTTCACATCCGAACAAAATGAACGAATGCACTTCTCTTGAAGTGGTCACATATCCCTAAATTGCGAAGCCACGTAGAATTAGGTAGAAGAGGTAAATCAACAAGGGATGGAATCAACATATGACTTCGAAGCAACTCGAATACCACAACTCGAAATAAAACCAAGGATTGGCTTGCGAAATAAGCCGGAACAAACATATGATAGAGATTTCGTCCGAAGTTTTCGTGGTGGGACCTACATGGCCTCGATCGTACAGCACCATCATGTACAAGGCAGTGCACATGACATACGAAGCGTCCCCGAGTCAGCATAGCCAAGGACTCTTTAAGACACAACGAGACCACTGTAAAATCGACCGTGAATAGGTGAACCACTAGACGTCGAACCCCAATTTCATATCATACATCTGTCGGAAGGATATCCTAAGAGCTACTTGAATTCCCACCTATGAAACTCCCGAAACTTTCCGGTTATGCAATCAGGTGTTGGGGATACAGGGGAAGCATAATATCTCACCCAAACTAGCAAATCCTACATCCAGCTGTATCCATCCTTCAACACATAACCAAGCAATGTCGCAAGTTAGGAAATCTTTACACATCTCATGTACATAAATAATATAGAGGGTAGGTACATAGTTGGCTTACACTCGCCACGTCACATCAAAGTACATAAATAACATACATCATCCAAACACTCATGGCCCGACTACGGCGCCAAAATAAAAGACAACCCAACAAGCGACATAGGTCCCGATCACCCCAACTGGGCACCACTACTGATCATCAGGAAAAGACACATAGTAACACTGAGAATCCTCGTTGTACTCCCACTTGAGCTCGAGCGCGCCATCTGGAGCGGGGTCATCTGTCCCTACATCTGGTGTAATAGTAATCTATGAGCCACAGGGACTCAGCAATCTCGCACCCTCGCGATCAAGACTATTTAAGCTTAATAGGTAGGAAGGGGGTAAATGTAAGTGGAGCTGCAGCAAGCGACTAGCATATATGGTGGCTAACATATTCGCAAAAAAGAGCGAGAAAAGGAGGCAAAGCACGAGCGAGAAACTAGAGAGCAACCTGCGCAAACATAACTCCAACACCGTGTCCACTTCCCGGACTCCGCCGAGAAGAGGCCATCACGGCAACACACTTAGTTGATTCATTTTAATTAATTAAGGTTCAAGTTATCTACAACCGGACATTAACAAATTCCCATCTTCCCATAACCGCGGGCACGGCTTTCGAAAGATCAATCCCTGCAGGGGGTCCCAACTTAGCCCATAACAAGCTCTCACGGTCAACGAAGGAATAGACCTCCACCCAAGACACACCGATCAGACTCGGTATCTCGGTACAACAAGATGATTCGACAGGTTAAAACAAGTCCAGCAACACCAACCAGATGTGCCGACAAATCCCGATAGGAGCTGCACATATCTCGTTCTCAGGGCACACCGGATGAGCAAGACGTCGGGTAGGCCAGCCCAGAGTTGCCCCTGGTAGCCCCGGACATCGCTCGGTTGGACCAACACTCAGAGGAGCACTGGCCCGGGGGGGTTGAAAATAAGATGACCCTCGGGCTCCGGAAACCCAAGGGAAAAAGAGGCTAGGTGGCAAATGGTAAAACCAATGTTGGCCATTGCTGGAAAAGCTTTAATCAAGGCAAACTATCAAGGGGTTCCCATTATAGCCCAACCGCGTAAGGGACGCAACAATCCGGGAACATAACACCGATATGACGGAAACTAGGGCGGCAAGAGTGGAACAAAACACTAGGCGAGAGGCCGAGCCTTCCACCCTTTACCAAGTATATAGATGCATTAAGATAACATGGCAATATAATGATATCCCAACAAGTAAATAAATGTTCCAAAAAGGAACGGCTCCAATCTTCACCTGCAACTAGCAACGCTATAAGAAGGGGGCTGAGCAAAGCGGTAACTTAGCCAATCAATGGTTTGCTAGGACAAAGGTGGGTTAGAGGCTCAATCATGGCAATTGGGAGGCTGACAAGCAAGTGGTAGGCATCGTAGCAATGGCATAGCAAAAGAGCGAGCAAACTAGCATAGCAAAGATAGTAGTGATTTCGAGGGTATGATCATCTTGCCTGCACAGTTGTCAGAGTTGACTGGATCCTCAAAAGCAAACTCAACGGGCTCCTCGTTAGCGAACTCGTCTCCCGGCTCTATCCAACAACACAAACAAGCAACAAGGATACAATCAACCACGTGCAAACTCAAGCAATAAGATGCAATGATATGGTATGCTATGCGGGATGCAAAATGCAAGACATGACAGGAAATGCATGAACCTGGCCTCAACTTGGAAAACCAAGTGTGCCGCTGGATAGAGGGGATGAAATCACCTGAAAACGATATAAAGATCATAGGAATCGGAGCTACGGTTTGGAAATGGCAAGCGTTTAACGAAATGAACCGGTCTGCGATTTACAACAAGTAGGCACCTAGATGCAACAAAATGAACATGCTACAGCCACCAAACATGAGAACAAAAGACATGGCAGGTGAAAGATCGTGGATGTCGCCTAGAGAGGGGGGGGGGGGTGAATAGGCGTTTTAAAATAATTACGGTTTAGGCTTGAACAAATGCGGAATAAACCTAGCGGTTAATTTGTCAAGCACAAAACCTAAAACAACTAGGCTCACCTATGTGCACCAACAACTTATGCTAAGCAAGATAAGCAACTATGTGATAGCAAGATATATGACAAGAAACAATATGGCTATCACAAAGTAAAGTGCATAAGTAAAGGGGCTCGGATAAGAGATAACCGAGGCACGCGGAGACGACGATGTATCCCGAAGTTCACACCCTTGCGGATGCTAATCTCCGTTTGGAGCGATGTGTTGGCACAATGCTCCCCAAGAAGCCACTAGGGCCACCGTAATCTCCTCATGCTCTCGCACAATGCAAGATGCCGTGATTCCACTAAGGGACCCTTGAGGGCGGTCACCGAACCCGTACAAATGGCAACCCTTGGGGGCGGTCACCGAACCCGTACACTTTGGCAACCCTTGGGGGCCGTCACCGGTACCCGTCAAATTGCTCGAGGCGATCTCCACAACCTAATTGGAGACCCCGACGCTTTCCCGGAGCTTTGCACCACAATGATTGAGCTCCGAACACCAACAACCGTCTAGGGCGCCCAAGCACCCAAGAGGAACAAGCTCAAGGGTACCAAGCACCCAAGAGTAATAAGCTTCTCAACTTGTAACTTCCACGTATCACGTGGAGAACTCAAACCGATGCACCAAATGCAATGGCAAGGGCACACGGAGTGCCCAAATCCTTCTCTCTCAAATCCCACCGAAGCAACTAATGCTAGGGAGGAAAATGAGAGGAAGAACAAGAAAGAGAACACCAAGAACTCCAAGATCTAGATCCAAGGGGTTCCCCTCACATAGAGGAGAAAGTGATTGGTGAAAATGTGGATCTAGATCTCCTCTCTCTTTTCCCTCAAAAACTAGCAAGAATCCATGGAGGGATTGAGAGTTAGCAAGGTCGAAGAAAGTCAACAATGGGGGAAGAACACGAGCTCAAAAAGGACTGGGTTCAATGGGGAAGAAGACCCCCTTTTATAGGAGGGGGAAAATCCAACCATTATCCCCCACACAGCCCCGCAGAGAGCGGTACTACCGCTGAGGTAGAGCGGTACTGCCGCCCTCAAGCGGTACTACCTCTCCCCCTCAGCGGTACTACCGCGCCAGAAGAGAAGGGCTGAGGCAGGGGCCCAGGGCGGTACTACCGCGGAGGTAGAGCGGTACTACCGCTCTCAAGCAGTACTACCGCCACTACGGCCGCAGCTAGTACCGCAAAACCCGACACGAGAAAATGCGCGCAAGAATCAAAGCGGAAGGAGCACCATGCCACCACGGTACTGCGGCTGAGCCCAGCAAGCGGTACTACCGCTCCGAGGAGCGGTACTACCGCTACAGACGCAGTGACAGGACGGTAGTAGCACGGAACCGCAGAGGTACTGCCGCTGAGGCCACCCAGCGGTACTACCGCTCCGAGGAGCGGTACTACCGCTCCAGGGAGCGGTACTACCACGCCGGGAGCGGTACTACCGCTTAGGGAGTCTCAGCCGCACTACCGCTGTGGACCGCGGTACTACCGCTGGGTCCAGGAGAAAAACCATACTCCAGAAAACCAGAACTGCCATAACTTCTGCATATGAGCTCCGAATTGAGCAAACTCAAGCTTGTTGAAAACAAGACGACGAGTAGCATCAAAACAGCGACTGGTTATAGTAAGAAGAGGCAGGGGAGGTATGCCAACAAATAGAGGAGTGAAACCTCCAACCGAGAAGAACCGGCAAAACCTCCAACATCGAAAACATCATAGAAGATGCATGCGAACTCCGTTTTCGATGAACTCAAGCTTGTCATCAAGATGACCATAAGCTCTAAGACTCACAAAGAGAACCAAACAAGAACCAAGAAAGATGATGCAAGGATGCAAAGGTTTGAGCTCTCAACGAACGATACGATCAAGCTACTCATCGAGGGGCCCCCTTGATAGTACGGCAATCGATCCTATAACCCGGTCTCCCAACTACCATCATGAGACCGGTAAAATAGAAAACCTATCAAGGGCAAACCTTTGCCTTGCACATGGTCCACTTGAGCTAGGTGATGACGATCTTGATTCCCTCAAGTTGGACCACCTTTCTTGATTGGGTTGACTCGATGAAGACTAGTTGATTGCTCCCCCATACTCCACTATGGGTGAGCCACTCTTCCGCACATCTTCACAAGTCCATTGTCACCACAAAGGACGGCAAGCTTCAAGCATTTGATCTCTTCGTGATACTCCACTTGAACTTGCACACCGCAACCTAACCCCACAAAGAACTCTCACGAAGACCATGGGTTAGTACACAAAGCGTAATTGACAATTCTTACCATACCATGGGGTCACTTGATCCTTCTCGGTACATCTTCTGCGCTTTGTGAGTTGATCAACTTGATTCACTCTTGACTTAGTCTTGATCAACCTTGAACCTTTCCAATTCTCTTCATTTGGATGATGTCTTGAAGGTATACATGAATGATCACACAATCTTCTTCTTCAAGACATGCTTGCAATAAGCTCAACTCTCACATGACCAATCTTTGGATAATTCCTTGAATAACACCTTGGTCGACACAAACTCTCCTTGAAATCAACACATGTACTCCAAGAAAAGCATATGGACAAAACCTTCAAATATAACTCAAGGCAACCATTAGTCCATAGAGATTGTCATCAATTACCAAAACCAAACATGGGGGCTCCGCATGTTCTTTCAGCAGGGATGTACACAAGAAGCTTATCAAAACACTAGCACTGAGCCACGGCCAAATTCATCCATTATGAGGTTCAAACAAGCATGGCAAAAACGAATAAGCAAAACAGATCTCAGACTTAGTGAAATTAACACTACTCTGAAATTTCAGACCACGATGCTCTCTTCGGAGCAGCAAAACAACATGATACACAACCTGATTATGACAAGTAAGAACATGTCATGGAGCTACTCAACACGCTTATCAAAAGTCCCAAAGTGACCTGGGGCCAAAAGGGATCACAAAATATATTAACACGCACACGAACATAGGTCACGCACAATCAGTTTTCAGACTTTGTGAAAACTGAGACATGTTGAAATTTAACTCACGAAGGCATGTAAACGAGCTTGATGCACTCACTACGGTGCAAGTCATGGCAAGGCAAGCATATATCTATAAAGAAGGCACAAAATGCTAGCTAGACATGGCAAGAACAATGGCATAGCATGCATGGATCAATAACAATAGCATCGGCAAAATCGCAAACAAGTTGACGATCTGCCCGGATTTACCACGAAGCAAAAGTAGAGCTCGATTGACTCAAGCTAGAGCACTCCACATATGCAAACAAAGACATGGATGGATAGAGCATAACATGAATATCAAAACTCCCTTACTAATCATCCTCAAAAGAGGCACGGATCACTAGGAAACAAGCTGAACACATGGCATCATGAACTAAAATATCCCAGACTTAGTGAAATCCACTAAGTCCCTGAAAACAGAATTCTCAGGTGCCTCTCTTTGCAAGCTTGCACAAGTCACCACACACATCCTAAAAATGCATGGGTGGCACCTCTGGAAAGAAGACAAAATGCTTAACAATTCATCCCAAAGACTCACAGGCATATCATGCACACAATAATCATGACAAAAATGACAAAAGTCTATGATGAACTAACGGATCTGCAACTTAACTCACGAAGCCTCCTACTAACAGCATTTCCGGCATCAAGATGAACTCAAATGAAAATGATGCAATGGAATGAAATGATGTACATGTCGAGACGAACATTTTGATATATCATATGTCCAAAACGGAGCTACGGATGCGGAGATATCATCAGTCAAAGATTGCACAAAATTAAAGGGGAGAGTGAAGAAAGTCAACCCTCCGTTTTAGATGTCAGATCTAGGGTTTGGCACGGATTACGAAGCACGCCGGAGCACTGTAGCTCGCCGGAGACGCGGGAGGAGCAAGCAGGTCGGGGAGGAGGTCGCCGGGGGCGGCGCCGGCGTGGAGGAGGGCGGCGCGGCGCCGGTGCTCTCGGGCGGCGAGAGGAGCCGCGAGCAGCGACGCGGAGTCCCGCGAGGAGGAGGCGGTGGTCCGCCGCGGCGGCGCCGGCGATCTGCCGCGAGGAAGAGGCGGCGTGGTGCGGGAAGGCGGCGGCGGGGCGACGTGGGCCTCGGGGGCCACGTGGCGGCGCGGGATTGGCGGCGGAGAAATGTCCAGCGACGGGCGGACACGTCCGGCGCGAAGAGAGATGAATTTTAGGGTTTCGGGGAGGGGATCCGAGATTTGGAATGGGGGTGCCTATTTATAGAGGTAGAGGGAGCTAGGAGTGTCCAAATGAGGTGCGGTTTTCGGCCACGCGATCGTGATCGAACGCTCTAGGATATGGAGCAGAGTTTGGTGGGTTTTGGGCCAAATTGGAGGGGTGTTGGGCTGCAACACACACGAGGCCTTTTTGGTCCCTCGATTAACCGTTGGAGTATCAAATGAAGTCCAAATGGTACGAAACTTGACAGGCGGTCTACCGGTAGTAAACCAAGGCCGCATGGTAAGTCTCGGTCCAATCCGGAAATGTTTAATACCCACACACGAAAGAAAGCTAGAAATGGCCACCGGAGGAGAACGAAGCGCCGGAATGCAAAACGGAAAACGGGGAAAATGCTCGAATGCTTGAGATGAACATGTATGCAAATGCAATGCACGTGATGACATGATATGAGATGCATGAAAATAAAAACAACACACGGAGACAAAGACCCGAACCCGAGAAATAAATATAACTTAACGCCGGAAACGGCAAGAGTTGGAGTACAAATTAGGAAAGTTATATCTGGGGCGTTACAAGCGCCCGCGCGCTCGCTGCCACTCGGCGCCCGCAAGGTGTTCGACAAAACGCCTAGAAGGTATGTATTGCTCAAAAGCCATGAATTTCGTGCCTGTTGATTGTAGTTTTTTATTTATAGCATAGTATTCAACATTGTAGATGAGTTCATCGTATGATTCTTCCGAAGAAGAATTTGATATGGAAGAGGAGGAGGATCTTGCAATGATCCTAGCTATGCATATTAATAAAAAACCGAAGCACGGTGGTTCGGTTATGGGTCGGCAAAAAAAATGGAGGGATAGGATCGATGCCCACAACAGATTCATCAGGCATTATTTTGCGGAGAATCCCACATATCCCGAGTCGTATTTTCGTCGCCGGTTTAGGATGAGCATCGAGTTGTTCAGGTGAATTGCAGAGAAACTAGCGAGCCATGACCGCTTTTTTCAGCAAAGGAGGAATGCCGCCGGAGAGCTCGGGCATAACACCTTTTAGAAGGTGACAGCCGCTTTGCGTATGTTGGCATACGGTATACCAGCTGATCTAGTTGATGATCACTTGGCTATGGGTGAGAGCCAAGCCATCATGTGTGTCAAGCGCTTCGCAGTCGGAATTGTGCAAGTGTTTGGCGAGGAGTATTTGAGATCTCCCAACGCTGAAGACATCGCAAGGCTTTTGGCGATGAACAAAGCTCGCGGCTTTCCTGGCATGCTTGGCTCAATATATTGCATGCATTGGACTTGGAAGAATTGTCCAAAGGCATGGCATGGGCAATTCCACGGCCAAAAAAAGGGTTCCACTATAATCCTTGAAGCGATGGCCGATCAAGAGACTTGGATTTGGCATGCATTCTTTGGAATGCCTGGATCTTTGAATGACATCAATGTTGTCAACCGGTCACCACTGATGAGTAAGATTGCAAATGGGGAGTTGTCACCGGTGCAGTTTGTAGCAAATGACCGTACATACAACTATGGCTATTATCAAGCGGATGGCATCTATCCAAAGTGACAAACCTTTGTCAAGCCGTTGAAAAAGCCAGAAGGTAAGAAAAATCTTGATTTCCACAATGCTCAGGCGGCGGCTAGAAAAGATGTGGAGAGAGCTTTTGGGATTTTGCAAGCCCAATTTGCTATTGTGAGAGGACCGGCTAGATTTTGGGATCAGAAGATGCTTTGGTACATAATGCACGCTTGTGTGATCATGCACAACATGATCATCGAGAATGAGCGTGGCCAAGATGTAGACTACTCTCAGTATGAGCTCTTGGGATATCCCGTGCGAGTGCGACGGAGGGCTGAAAGGGTGGCCCGTTTTGTTGCCTCCTATCATGCCATTCGACGTCCCGCGGCGCATAATGATCTTCAGAAGGATCTCATTGAGGAGTGGTGGGCATGGAATGGACGACAAAGAGCATCATGATTTGTGCGTTCGTTATTGTATTGTTGAACTATTTGTTGTGTTAATTGCACTATTTGTTGTATTGAACGATAAACTGTTTGTTTGAGTTGTAATAAACAAAATTGAACTATTTATTTTTGTTTGTTTTGATCTTTTTGCTTCTGTTTTCGAATGCATATGTTGTTTGTGCGAGTCGCGCGCGCTGCATTTTTGCGCGCTGCTGGAGCGGCGCGCGCACTACATTTTAGCGCGGCTGCTGGAGCGGGCGCTGCGCGCCGCGCCAAACCAGGCGATGGGCGCGCGCTAAAGCTGTTTTTTGCGCGCGCCGCGTTGAAGATGCTCTAAGCGTGCTCGGGCTGGAGTAGTGTAAGGATGGGTGACCTTTCGGGAAGTTTGACCACAATGTACGATTTGACTTGAGATTAAGCATATTGACCCGAGATTAAGCCATAGTGACCTGAGATTAAGAAAAAATTTGAATTTTTTTTTACTAATGGCGCACCAATGACGTGGTGCTAGTGGCGCACCTGTAGTGCGCCATTAGTAGCGAAAACAGGTGCGCCACTAGCAGCCCTTTTCCTAGTAGTGGAGGTTTGATCCTGAGAAGATTAGAGATGCATTTGCTGAAATGATAATTATGGATGGGCTCCCATTTGCATTTTCCGAGAAATCAGGATTTACAAAGTTAATGTCAAAGGCACGTCCTCGCTTTACTGTGCCATCTAGGAGAACCACTATCAGTTATTGTGTCGACATTTACTATTGTGAGAAAGTGAAACTGAAGAAAATTCTTCAAAGAATCTTGTGATAGGGTCAGCCTAACAACCGACACCTGGACATCTATGCAACAGCAGAGCTATATCTGTGTTACGGTTATGGCTCATTTCCTTGACACTGACTGGAAGCTACATAAGCGGATTACTGTGTTCTTCTTGGTGGGTGGTCATAAGGGGAAGACAATGAGGACATCAAGAGGTGTTTGCTTGATTCGGGTTTAGAGAAAGTGTTCTCCATAACTGTTGACAATGCATCAGCAAATGATGGCACTATAAGTTACATGAGGAGGGTCATGAACAATGCTAAAACCAGCATAGCAGAAGGACAATATATTCACATGAGATGTGCAGCCCATGTCATAAACTTGATAGTTTCAGATTGCCTAAGAGAGTTGGACATCTCAATGCAGCGAACCCATGCTGCTGTCCGTTTTATCAGAAATTCTCCATCAAGAATTCACTCGATTTAAAAGGTGTGGTGACTTGGAAAAGGAGGAGAGCAAAACCATCTTACCACTTGATATGTGCACAAAATGGAACTCCACATACCTAATATTGAAAACTGCAGTCACATATGAGAAATTTGGAAAAAGATTAGTGAAACACTTAATGACTTGTTTAAGGTGTATGCTTCAAGTGAGAAGAAGGAAATGGAATCCAATGTGGTGCAAGGAACGAGCTTGATGAGGTCCATAATTGCCAAGAGGATGAGAATGAACAACTGTGTGGTCGGCCCTACCAAGTCTGAGCTTGAGAAATATCTTGCTGAGGAGACTGGCGCAAACACCACCAAATTTCATATTCTCATTTACACCCTTCATGGTCCAAGCACTCATTTGTACTCATGACTGGACGCGGCAATCAGCTCCTGTAAATGATGAAGAGATACAGAACAATTGACCAAACTAGAGGAAGGCATGAAAATAGGTTCATTTGGTGCTTCCTTTGTTTCCCTAGTTCCTTGCTGGATTTAACTGCTTACTGCTTACTTTATTTTAATCTCACAGTTACTTCAAGAAATGAGTGGTCTCAATGTATCCGAGACTAGCTCTAGTAATAATAATTCCATCACCATTCATGATTCCACATCATAAAGATGGGTGAGTACTACTTTCCTTGATAAGCACAAGAGGGACTTGCAACTTGGAGGGTATGATGGTAATCTCATGCTACATTATTTTCTAACCTGCAGTTTACAGAGATTGGAGCCTTGGAAAAATCTTTCCATCTCACTGATGAGTTGGATTGTGGTGGTGCAAAACTGCAAAGCTTGTTGTCTTGTTCGGTTTAAGCGATCGGTTCATTATTTTATTTTGGTCTATGCTTCCATGCCGGAACATCTATCAGTCAGTCAATGATATGAGCTCAAGTTATCTGTGCTGTGTAGCTGTGCGGCTGCTACTATGAACTGTAAGCTACTATCTATTTGGCTTCAAGTTATGCAACCTCACAACTTTTTATGCTTCAAACAGTAAAAAAAGCTTCACCTTAAGGAAATTCTACCAAAACACCAAAGTTGAATCATCTCAGTATTGTTGGGGAAAACAGCAATAGCTAGACTTTGTGGTGTTATAGAATACTTTCAATTTCTCTGTTATCACGTTCTCAATTTCTTCTCACGGTAGACAACCAAGAGACTAATGGTTCAAATGCCTCCCACAGAGGCGAAAGCTGAACCATCTACCTCGCCAAATCATTTGGAATATTATTTATTATCATGGAGTAGAAAAGCAGAAACATCTAGATGTTTCTAGCTCATAGGCATATTTTTTAGAAATGCATGATCTAGGTAATCACAAACAAATTGACTTTAGTTAAATCCATCCCGTAGGATCTTATTAATTAATACCTCCTTCGGTACAAAATATATTCCACCACTTTTACACTGCATGATATCAAAACAACACTGAGCTTATATCTTCGTGATGAAAGCTCCAGTCATACTATGTTACTAAAAATAAAAAATCATAATTCCTGATGAAAGCAGTTTTACTGATAAAATCTAGTCTTATAACTTCACTCATGTGTTCAGTATAATGTATAAAGTCTCTTATGACCAAACTGAAGAAATTAGACTGCAAACAACACATAGAATTTGGTTCAATTATTATAGAAAGAACTTGTCAATCTTTGCTACAGAAGCAGAACTTGTGACATAAACTAAACTAAACCAGGCACCGCAAGGAATTTGTTTTCTAGATCAAAATAATTACATAAACACAAGGAAAACTTCAAGCTTCAGGCACTCCACGAAATCACAACTTAGGCTACTAGCAGACGATTGAAGGCGCGTTGTCACACGACAGTGTAAAACTTGAATGGTTCGGCTGAAAGCGGTTCATTAAGTGAATCTCCTTGGCAATCCCGATAACCTTTTGGTTGTCCACCGAAACCAACCAAGTGATCAGTGTCGTGGATCCAGGACCCATGACCACGCCAGGCGGGAAAACGAGCTGGGGCCTCCATGGTATGTGCGTAGGAGAAGCCTCGCATGTCGCTGATGAAGCAACTGAGGAGGGGAGCGTTGTAGTGGTGGTGTGAGTGAAAGCGGCATAAAAAGTGGATGTTGGATACGATGCGATGCTGGCGCTTGCAGATGAGGGAGGCACAGGGGAGTGAGGACGGCTGCTGGAGGAGGCGGAGGAGATTCTCAGAGAGTAGGTTTTCATCGCCCTCGACATCTTGCCCTCCTCCCTCGACATATTGCCCTCCTCACAGCTCGTGTGGCAGGGGGAAATGGTCAAGTGATCAGCATTGTGGACCTGCATTTGCACAAACACCTAGTCAGTAATTTAGCCAGGCCATATGCCTATTCATTAGGGAAAATGTTAATTTTGCACCAAATACGTTACGGGGAGTGGCTTTTTAGAACCCGGGTGCCTAGGCACCCTCTTATCTCCCCCACGCGTCCAGAATTTAGCTTGTTGAGATCTGTGCCACGTCCTGTAGCATGCATTATATTAGCAGGTCTAACTGTATACTAATCGCGCGAGGACCAACAAATTTAAAACCAAACAGGGCCTAGCCTCGCATTGTACGTCATAGGTTGATTCCGCCTAGTGAAAAGAGAGAGACGTGAGAGCTGGCATGTGTCGGCTTGTGTTTCAAACAAGCCAGATTGGACGTTGCCTCCCAATTCACACCTTGGTCACTAATACTGCTTTCTTGATATCCGGAATGGAGTAACAAGATAACGGGAGCTGACGCTGATGTGAAACCCATAGGGACCCACGTTGGCCTGAGCAAGCTATGCAACACGTGAAGGGATGGTAATCTAAAATGAGATACAGATCTTTGCATGCACACCGTCTATGTGTTGTCACTTCGACTGGGACCCGTGTGACCTCCTACCAGGCCTACCTCTGCACGCTACGTCCTGCCAGCGGCCCTGTTTGTCTGCTTAAAAAGTCTACTTAATTAAATTGGGACTGCAAAAGGTCTGCAGCTGGGCAGGGACAGCACGAATCTTATCGCCGCTGTATGGGGCAGATTAGAGGGTGCCGGGACTCCCAGGTGCTATGGCACCTTTTCGATACGTTAAAATAGCATCTTCAATTAACACAGAGCAGTATAAATCAAGATAAACTTAAATGAGCATTTGATTAACCTTAAGGAAGTTGACTCTTTAGTGTCCCTTCAAAACTGTAGCTCTAGTACCATATACTAAAATGGATGCTTCATGATACAAAGTCTTCCAGGCAAGATCATTCCAAGGATTCAACCCATCTTGAGCTCCCTGCTCAAACACAAACAACATTGCAATTAATTGATAAGTCAATATCTTAATTGCAAAACCAAGAGTGAGTTTTCAGTAGTACAAACCAATTCATGTCTTGGGAAGCATGGATCACATAGTCAAGTAAGCAGTCATCATGAACCAAGATGCCTCGTGTTTCCGATCATTAGTTAGAAAATGATGTGAAAGGATGGGAGTGACTCGACAAGGAAAAGATAGGCCCATGTAACGCAGAGTAACCCCAAGGCATGTGTAATGTCCTCGGTTTCGATGTTGCATGGGAAGCAGGGATTTGCCAAGGTATGCACAATGGATATGAAGTGATATGTACATGAAGTCCTAGGAAGCATATATGCAAATAAACCATCCCACTACATGATGATGAATGGAATTAGCTATGAGTGCTAAGCTCTACATGATGAATAAATGGGTGGTATGAAAAGTGAGAAAGTATAAGCCTAAGAAATAAGACTCATCTCGCTATAAATTAAGACCAAGAGCTTGATAGAGAGAAAACATGGCACCTATCTTGTTCTTCTTTACTTCTTTCTTTTTTCCTTTTTTCTTTTTCTTTTTTCCTTTTTCCTTTTTTTCTTTTTTCTTTCCTTTTCTCTGCCCTACAAAAGCTTGAAAGGTGCCAGCAAGAGCTCTAATAAATGAAAATAAAAGCAACAATGGTTGGCAAGTTTCAACAAGGGCTAATAATGATGGCTAATATTCCTCCTTAAAAGATGTGCAAAGCAAAATATGAATGTGCATGGCAAAAGAATCCACTACTTGGAATATCAAATGAGGAGTTGCTATGATAGGTAGATATGGTGGACTCATTGGAAAACTGAAGTGGCTTAACGGGAGTTTCTCTCTTTTTTTCTTCTATTCTTTGGGGGTAATTTTACTTGTTGACCTTTTTTTTCTCTCATGGTTGATTCAACTGTTCTATCAACCTTGGTTTCTTACCTCTCACATCTCACTCTTTTTAGTGAGAAACTCCACAAGGGGTTCGGATGTACCGGCGGAGTATGCTAGATCCCAATGTAGGAAATGCAATGCCAAGTACCGATGAGGCTAGCAACATAAGATAAAAGGATGATCGGCTTGGAGAACATCTTGTCACAATGAAATGCAAACCTGAAAATGTAAACTTATGAAAAGGTTGTGGAAGCATAGTGAACTCGAAAACCATCTGCGAGAGCACATTTAGTCCTGAACTAGCAAGCACACCACCATGTCCTCATGGATGACCACGAAGCTTTAAGTGAAGTATTTTGATGCATAGCAAAGTGAAGATAAGAACACCTACACAGAATATTAAATACTGAGTACACCATAAATTTCTTCCAGGAACAAACAAAGAAAGACTGAAATGCCATTAACTTATTTGTCAACTTGTGAGAAGATAAGTGGTGTTGAGAAGAAATCTTGAATTAATGATTTAGGAAAATTATTTTCCGAGAAAGAAAAAAAAAAGCTGAATTTTAAATTCATTTCAGTGCCTATGTCTGAATATCTGATATGTCATGAGGCTAATTGGATTTCTTACTGAATATCTGAATATCTGAACAAAGTGCGTAAGAGTTTAACCACAAAGATCAAATGTATATATTTACCAGATGTATGTGCATGAAGAACATCACACAAGACCGTCATGTGAGAACTATGCATCATGCATGGATGGACTGAGTGTTACAAGGGTAGAAAAATGTACAACTCCAAGATAGAGAGTCCTGCACAGTGAATGGAAACAGAGAACTGTTAGCAGCAATGAGGCAAAATAAAACTTAAAAAGTGTTTTTCTTTTTGTGTGTGTGATCATAAAAAAGCAAGGTTATTAACTGGGGATATATACAAGCAAGGTAACATCAGGGTGTCGATGAACATACTGTAGATTGAAATTTCTGAACAATGCATAAAACTATTGAAGTACAGTATGATTATGCATGTACTAACCAGATTATGGACAGAATGGAAGATACAGATTGAGATCTCCAGCATTTCTTCAGCTGGACTGAACTTAATTATGTCATGACAACTTGCTTACCAGGTATGCCTGGACCGACAGGACCACGCCGTTTACCCGGGTTGATCTAAAAAGACCAGAGCAACATTGTAACATTAACTTCTGATTGTACATTTGTAAGTGAATTATGGAACAGATCAACCAGAGTAACGCACTTACAAAGCATCACCCTTTAGTAAGTGAGGTTAGTTTGCACGTAAGCAGCTTTGCAGCGTGTAAATCATCTGGACAAGTGACATCCTAACTTAGTGTTGGCTATAAAAAATTGCACAAGTATTCCATGAACAGCAATGGTTTTTTTTTTTGTGTGTGTGTGCAGAAGTAGGTACTTACTGCTGGTAGTTCCCAGAACAAACTATATTAAGAAAACTTCAGAATTTTTTATGAGATTCAGCACAACTTCAAAAGGTCACATGATGAATTTGTGAAACTTCATGTTGCTGTAGTAATTATGATCCATTTCCTTGTAATGAAACTTGTAGAGCTCCTTCATCTGGTTCAGAAGAAAGTCAGACAAATGTTGATCTTCTAAGAGAATTCACAGGCTTTCCCCTAGTTTGCTTATAGAAATTATTTGCTTCCGAGAAATATAAATGTCCCTATTGTTTAATCAAAGACAATATTAAAGCATGCAACAACTTCAAGATTGGTACAACATTTAATCTTAAAAAGTTTACTTAGCACAACTAGGGAACGATTATTTTTGTTTTCTGAAATCATCGAGGTATCTATACTATATCTAGAGCAGTCTTAAAGTTTCATTTTACATGTAAGCACTTACCAAATCTATAACACTGGTAGGAATCCTACAAGTGTTGGAGTGAATACTACAAGTGTGCAAAAATGTGTAGTTCCAGGATGGAATCCTGCACAATAAATGGAAACAGAGCATTGTTCAGATTATGCAGTAAAAACAAGGTCTGAAGATTAACTGTACATACTTACCAGATTTATGTACAGGCAGGGGATGCCACAAGACCCTCATGTGAGAACTCTGCATGGATGGATCGAGCGAGTCCTTGAATGGGACAAAACTATGCAAATCCAAGGTAGAGCCCTGCACAGAGTATCAAAACAAGTGGGTTATATTCAGAAAACTCGTTACTTAGTAATGAGGCAAAAAAATCTGAAAATATGTTTTCACAAGGGTAATTGGGGACAGAGATAAACAAGGAAGTATTAGTATTTGTTGACATGAAGGGGAAGTGTCTAGAAAAAGGTGGACTAACATACTGCAGATTATATTCCTAGACAGTAAATTGAACTATTGGATTATGGGTTGATGAGGCATGTACTAACCAGATCATGCACAGAATGTAAGATGCTATTCATGCTCGCACTGGCAACTGAGTGTCCGAGGACCAAGTGTCTGAGTTTTTCAACCAGGCTAGATGATGCATAAATCGGAAAGGCAAAAAGCAAGCCCTGCACAGAGTATTAAAAGAAACGGTTTATTGAGATATTACCATAAACCAAACATAAAGGTGAATGGCTTTGATGTTTATGCGGTTAGAAAAAACAAAGGGAATTCGTGTGTAGGTACTAGGAACGAGTACTAGAGAGCAAATAAGTGTTTTGTTTACCTTGGTTTTGTCAGATTTGACTTTACTGGAATTGTCTCTGAAACTTGCTGCACTGCAAAGAAGATAAAATCCTGCAGATTGAGTAGATGGAAACAGAAAAGGCTGTTATTCAGTAATAATAAGGTAAAGCAAAGAAAATAAATGGTTTGACAGTGTGAACAGTTAAAGTAGTGGATTCATATACCGTAAAATAAATTTCTAAGCAGGGCATGGATTTATTGTTGGAGTATGGGATGATTACAGTATAAATGGTTATACTGTAATTGCCCCTGAAATTTGCTCCACCGCAAAGTGGATAAAATCCTGTATAGTAGATGGAAACAGAAAACTGTATGATGTGTGGGGCCAGGAAAAAGCAAACGTTAGTTAGGGACAAGATGTGAACAGTCAAAGTACGTATATTGGAGTTATGGGATGATTACGCACATGATGGATGAATGATGATACATTGGTGCTTGCACTGGCAAAAAGTGATGAGAGCCTGAGAACGAACTACACTTTGCAAAGAGAGAGACTTCTACGAGGCTGATGATGTACCACCAATCAAGAAGAGAAAAAGGGAAACCTGCACATAAGATTAAAACAAGTGGGTTTTTCAGTTCAGTTGAAAGGACAATAATTCTTAAAAACCAAACGAAAAAAGAAATCTGAATAATTTCGAAGCTAACGAGGTTAGCAAAAGCAAAGGGAACTTGTGAGTAGGAAGTGAGAATGAGAAGAGGATAAGGACATGTTTGTTACCTTGGACGGATTCGTGAGATTATGATTATTGGAATTCCCCCTATTAACCTGCGGCACTGCCTTTTAAGCTCCTCGCTATTGTCAGCACGGACATCTAGTACTCGCAGGGATTTTTGGAGCCTGTCCTCGGGAAGCGATTTGATGCCGGGGCAGCCCTTGATCACTATTTCCTGCAGAGAACTCGGGAGGACGTCTTTGGGCACTGATTTGATGGCAGGACAATTCGCGATCTCTAATTTTTGCAGAGACGTTGGGAGGCCATCCGAAAAAGTGGGAAGCAATTCGAGCTCAGAACAATCGTAGATCTCTAATTGCCGCAGAGAACTCGGGAGGCCGTCCTTGGGCAATGCTTTCATGGAACATCCGGAGATCTCTAATTTCTGCAGAGAACTCGGGAGGCCGTCCTTGGGCAGCAGGCAGCAGCTGGAGCGATGGGCATTCACTGATACATAAGTACTTGATGCTGGCAAGTGTATGTAGACCTGTAGGGAGGAACTGCAATTTGTTGCAGAAACAATATGCGAGCTCTTGGAGGGAGGTGAGAAGCAGGAGGGCATCTCCTGGGATGGGCTCCACTTCTTTGCTACCGAAAAAGCACAATCTGGTGAGGGAGGTGGAGAGCAGGCTGCAGATGGACTCTGACAAAACTCCGGAGGAGTCATCTATTGATAGGGTATGCAGTCTTGAGGAACTGCTGAAACTTAGGTTTGTGAGTTCTTCCAGCTTGGATAGTGTGAGTTGTTCCAGGGAGGTCGGGAAAGGGAAACCAGACGAGGAGCCCGAATAGGATGAAAGCAAATTGGGGCAATTATATGCACTCAATTCGCGGAGGGAGTGTAGACGCTGGAGACCTCCTGAATTGGGGACTATTCTCAGCTGGCGGCAACCTCGGAGGATCAACTTCTCTAGTTGGGTAGGCAAGAGCAGCAGTCCTCCTTCTGCCGTTGCCACTATTTCCTCCTCTTCTTTTGTCTGTTGCTGCTGTGCTCCACTCCGCTTCTCCGACACGCCAACTTCTGTTATATTCTCGCTATCACATATACGCAGGCTGCTGAGCTTCGGGAAATGAGAGAGCAGTTGAGTCACTTCTTTCCCGCTAGCACCACTATTAGTAATGGACACTTCTTCAACTGGAACCTGGTGCGTGACATGGCTCTCACCTCCGAATGGCCACAGTACAATACTCGAATGACCGACTATACTGATGTACTCCAGAGATGATAGCATTTGGATGATATCCATGGGCAAAGGAGGGCAATCTCTTATAATCAACTCTTTTACATCACTGAAATTACAGAAAGCCAACTCATTCCAAAACAAGATATCTGCGCCATCCTCTGCGTGAATGATCAAACGATATCCTGGTTTTCTAAAATGACTACTTGAGTAAGCGAGCTCCTGAAAATCCGAGCCTGCTTCTGCTATCTTAATGGAGCATAGAGTACGTGTCCAAGGGATAGGAGGCATTGTCCTCAGGTTTGGGCATCTTACAATCTTGAGCTCCCGTAGTCTAGGGAACCAAGTCAACTTCTCCCCTTCTTGCATTGGTTGAGAGCAAGTAGAACATGAAAATGGCAACTCCTTAAGTTCAGGGCAATCTTCAATAATGAGCACTTCCAGGTGGAAGAAGAACCCACAATTTTGATTTCCAGCCCACTTGGTCAGTTTTGGTATCTTAACAAACACTAGCTTTTTCAAATTTTGGAAGCATTTTTTTTCAAGACAATTTTTTTGAAAGCTTGGGCTTGAGATGCAACACTTGCACTCAACACGGGGTTCATCAAGCAACCATAACTCTCCTAATGGTGGAAAAGTTTTCCAAGACACATCAGCCAAGTGAAGAGATTCCAAATTTTTGACAAAGAGGTTCTCACCTAGCCATGTTGGGCAATTAGTGCCTCTGTGCCCTCTAATGCACAGATCTCGAAGGTCACTGTGCGGTACAAGATTTTCAAGAACATTTCCTTCTCTTGTGGGATCCCTGTTAGATCGTTTCATACCCCACTCTAATGTTAGTTCTTGCAAGTGGTTTCTGTGTATTGGCCTTATTTCATTTACCCCACCTTTCTCTTGCACCTTTTCAAGATTGTAAATGCCAAGTGACCCTCCAAGCTCTGTTAATTGTGCTAGTTGACTTAGTTCGAAACCAACATTTTCTTTTCCAACTTCAAACCTTCTTAATTCTAAAAGCAATTTAAGTTTTCCCACCTCTGATATGTTTGAATGAACTCGAGGCTTATTTTCTGGCACAAGAAAATGACGCAGCTTTACAAGGTTGGTCATATGCCTTATTGAAATGGGACCGTTCCATTGTTCTAGATTTATTACCTCTAGATGATAAAATCTGAATAACATATCAGGCAAATTGATGTTGCATATGTTATGTGATGGCTCAATCCTAAGGTAACGAAGATGGATGGTTTCTGAAAAGTTAGGCAGAATGTCTTCCATAGAGTATGATGCTCCAGATAGAATAATTGTGCGAAGGGCTTTAGCTTTCCTAAACAGATCACAAAAGGTCTTGGCGAAGCTTCCATGGTATTGTCCAAACAACATCAGAGTACGTAGGTTTTCAACTTTCAGTCGTTTACCTAATGCACTCAAATCCTTTTTATAGTCGTCGAAAGTGATTCTATCATTAACATCTTTATCGTCTACAATTATGGATAAATGACGTACAGATGGGGAGATGTGTATGGACCTGACATTAGAACTAGATATGCTAACACATTCATATGACAAAACCTTGGTGGCCAATTCATGCAGTAGATCATGAATAACATAACAATAACGGCCATCTTTTCTTTTGTCTTTCTTGAAAAACCCGTAATTGACCAACTCATGCAAATGGCCTAGTCCAACATCTTCAATCCTTTTATTCTGATCACATGGATGCAAAATACCTAGTCCTATCCACAGTTGAACTAACTCCTTGCTATCAAATTCGTAATCTTAAGGAAACAAAGCACAATATACAAACAACTGTTTTAGATGGAAAGGGAGAAAATCAAAGCTAAGTTTGAGGGCTGGCATGATGTCACTCTCACTGGTTTCTAGTTCCCATTCTTTGCTTTCTAGTATTCTTTCCCAATGGTCCAAAGTAAGTTGATTTCTTAGTAATCTGCCTACAGTTTTAGTTGCAAGAGGGGAACCTTTCAAATGGCGCACTACTTCACGACCAGTCTCAGATAATTCATAATGTTTTTCCCATGGTTGTAGCTCGTTACCAAATACACATGCTTCAAAGAAACGCATGGTATCTGCATCACCCAGTCTTTCCAGTTCTATTTTATGATTGGTTGTCCTAACCATTTCTGCTACCTTTGGTATTCGAGTTGTGACTACAATCAAATTACCCTTGGACTCTACCTTTCTGAAAGGTGCCATTAGTTTTTCCCACTCATCCTCTTGATATACCCACACATCATCCAAGACGAGTAAAAATCTCTTAGCTTTTAATCTTTGTTTGATAAGTTCTTCAACACTAGCATTCTGCTTTTCATCATCAACTCTATCGATTTTGTTGACTATCTCTTGTGCCAACCTATCTGCATTGAAATCGAGAGAGACACAAATCCAAATTGAAGCCTGGAAAGAGCTATTCACTTCTTGGCATATGTGTTGCGTAAAAGTTGTTTTTCCAATACCCCCTGGTCCGAAAATTGGAAGCACGTTAAGTTGTTTGGGACAGTACTCATGACTAATAATGCCATTTTTAATTTTCCTTTTTTGGTCATCCCTCCCATATAACTCATATTCTATAATCTCTGATGTGGTTTTTGATCTTTTTATAGCAATTTCTTGGGTACGGTTGTGGCTGGATCCCAACAAATCTAGATTAAGAATTATGGAGACCTTAGCACATACTTCCTTCAGCTGCCCTACCATGTCAATCATTGTTCGAGACATTTGCACCCTATCAAACATCAATTCTTTTGTTTCTATATCTCTCTCGCTTGCACACTCAGACATGATAGCTTGAGCACCATCACCATGGACAGATATGGAAGAATAGCATGGAAAGTGTTTACCGAAAGTGTGGGCAGCGTTGCGAGCACTTGAGATGACCCTGGGCATGCATCCACCATCAACTTTATTGACACCTGCCTTGTTGGTGGGTGTCAATGGCGAGGAGCCGATGCCCCGCCTGCCACGCAAGCGTATGCCTAAGAGGTCATAATCTTGGTGATCACCTGGATCAATTTCTTGGTCACCACCACGGCTAGCAGCACCCAAGCACGGGAGGCACTTGAGTTTGCTGATGGCATGTCTCGCCGTGTGTTCAATATTGGTGCGGATGCCTTGGATGCAACACACATCGTTCACACCGGCGGCATGGTAGGTTCCTTTAAGTGAGTCCTGGATGCGGAAGTACTCCAGCTCATCCAGCACATCATCAGCCCCGTACGCGAGCTGCTGCAGCTTGTGCAGGAGCTCCTTGAGCGCGACGCCATGGATGCCCCTGCCCTGCACGTTCTCGAGCATCCCATGTGCATACAGTAGCTCCATCTTGAGGGCGTCGATGTTGCGATCTAGATCGGCACTAGCCGCCCAGGACTCTAGCAAGCCATCTGTGACCGGGGCCAGTGCCTTGCCCAGCACCCACTTGGCCGCGCCTATGGCGGTGTCCATCCTCGGGCTGAAACACAGTTTGCAAATACATATATTTATTATTGGTCACTACTATAAAAGAGTAACATTACTGATTCAAGATCGATGGTTGGAGATGAAGATTAGCTGGAAGAAAGATGCACGTACCGCCGTGAACCCCCCTGCCTCGAGGGCGTTGAGGTGACCCAAGGCGTAGCGGGTTGATGTGGGATGTGCGCAGGAGAGAGAGAGAGATAGCAAAGCAATCAGCAGCTAGCCGTAGCGTGTGTGGAGAGCAATGTGCAGGAGGAGGGGTGATATAAAGAGAGGGTCAAGGCTCTCCCTCCCAAAAAGCAATTACGGGATGAAGTGAAATAATTGCTGCCGACAAGGCGTTCGAGTGGCGCCAAAGTAAAAGAAGGGGCTCTGCTTCAGATCTTGTGCCGCAGATGCCTCCTAATTTGACCCAATATGGCAATGGGAGCGTTTGAACAGTGTCCGCAGGCATGCTCGCGGAAACGTCATTTGTCCATGCAAACAATGTTTATGGCTATTTGTCCCCAAAACTGTCCTAAAAATGCATATGATGGATGGGATGAAAAGAGAGGAGAAAGCAAAAGGAGTGAGAAAAGTGGTTCAGGGTGGGCGGTTAGACAC
Source organism: Triticum aestivum (assembly GCF_018294505.1). Taxonomy (NCBI): domain Eukaryota; kingdom Viridiplantae; phylum Streptophyta; class Magnoliopsida; order Poales; family Poaceae; genus Triticum; species Triticum aestivum. The sequence goes on from NC_057809.1 coordinate 32,602,027, forward strand.
CCATTTCCTTTTCACATATGAGTTGGGTTTGAGGTCTGTGGACAGTGGCAAAGCTACATAGGAATCTCGGGGGCCAAAGCGAAAACATGAACAACTAGGAGGGCAAAAAATAGTTTTTTCCTTATCTAGGCCATGCATAGTAATTTTCTTCATTGTTTTGCCTATGGCTGAGGGCCACGCCCCCCTCACACTTGTACTAAGCTCCGCAAATTGACGAGGACAAAACCAAATGTAGGTTGGCCAAATGGATGTAGGCCGAAGGACCAAGGGGGCTTGGGCATTGAAAATCTCGAAGTAAAAAATAAGTGTCTGCTTAGCAAATGGCTATATAGACTACCGATTGAGACGGAAGGGGTATGGATACAGCTCTTGCGTAATAAATACTTGCATTCTAAAACACTCGCGCAAGTTATGGCACAATCATTTGACTCTCCTTTTTGGAAGGGGCTTATGAGGACAAAGAATGCTTTCTTCAACGGGAGCAAATTTATTGTAGGAAATGGATAGGTACCATGTTTTGGGAAGATACCTGGTTAGCTGATACCCCACTAGCTGCGCAGTACCCTTCCCTATATAACATTGTGCAACGAAAAGATGTTTTGTTTCTGCGGTGTTGGGGTATGTTCCTCTTAACATTCAGTTCAGACGATCGCTAATAGGTGAACGTTGGGATAGATGGTTGCATCTCGTGCGCAGGTTGACGGAGGTCAACTTTTCTGATGCAGCAGACACCTTTCATTGGAAATTGTTTGTGTTAGGAGTCTTCTCGGTTAAGTCTATGTATACAGACTTGATAAACACCAGGACGATCCCGAGGTCGACCCACATTTGGAAAATTAAAGTGTCATTGAAAATCAAGGTGTGTATGTGGTTTGTGCATAAGGAAGTCATGTTGACAAAGGATAACTTGGCAAAATGTAGCTGGGAAGGTAGTAAACATTGTTGCTTTTGTGATCAGGACGAAACAATAGAACATCTATTTATACTTTGCCCACTTGCTAGGTTACTGTGGTGGACCATTCATGTAGCCTTTAACGTTACTCCGCCAGTCTCGGTTACACATCTATTTGGAACTCGGTTAACTAGGATTGAGCCTAAAATTGTGACACATATTCGAGTAGGAGTGTGTGCATTACTTTGTGCCCTTTGGAATTGTCAGAATGATGTTGCCTTTAACAGACAAACCGTCAAAAAAAATTGTAGGTTATCTTCAGTGCGTCGGCTTGGATCCGTGCGTGGTCCTTACTCAACCATGTGGACCACAGGGAGCTTATGGATATTGTGTGCAACCGATGAAAGATGGTTGCACGGGATACATACAACCGGATTGGATGGTGGTCCAATAATAAGATAGGTGTTTAGTTATCTTAACCTATTTTCGCCGGTCGTGGCATATCTTTTTTTGTTTGTTTGAGATTTGTAAGACTTTTCGAGACCTTGTTTGGATCATGGATTTTTAATAATATGGTTGTGTGCATCAAGAGATGCAGAGGCCGGAGGTATTCCTCCTCCTAAAAAAAAGAGCGTGTTAGAGTGTGTTCATTTTGGGGATGAGAAAAAAAGGAGCTCTGACTGATCGGTAGCTCATTTTATCGAAGAAGAGAAATGGGCTAGATTCTCTTTGCTTGGGCCTCTGGCTGCTGCTATTAAAAGGAGGAACAAAGGCAGCTTCTTTGCTTGTTTCTTTTCTTTTAGTAAAGAAGGGTTTGATTCTTCCTGTTTGAATTCCTTTCCCTTTTTCCAATTGACCAGCAGCTCGTTTTACTGAAGAAGGGAATTGGCCTAGATTGCTATTTATCAAAAGGAAAGGTGATAAAGTAGAGCGAAGGCATTTCTACAGCATAAAGAAAGCATATGAGTGGGGTGCTGCTGCTGCTGGCTTTTCACTTTAGTAAAGATAAAGAAGGTTTGAATTCCTTTTCTTTTTACTCTGATACCTTGTCAATCTATAAAGTACAAGTTACCTACAAAATGTGACAGATTAGGTGCGCAATTGTGAACGGTAGATAAAGAGGAAACAAACATAAGATGCATGCTTGCTAATACGAGTATATTGCAACTGGAGTACCGTTTCCCTCTGGAGTACCATTTCTTGACTACCAACAAATGAAACCAGATTAGATAAAATTGCAACTGCCAGAGCCTAGCTAATACTATATTGCAACACTGTAACACAAAAAAGAATAAAAGGAGACTTCAAATAGTTAAGCTGACTAGGTCGAAACTTCTTGAAATTAACATGGATGTCAGATCAATCGGCTACAAATGCTTAGAAATATTTATTTCCTCAATTCAGCCAAAGCAGCAACACCTCCACTAAAACAGGAAGACCAATGTATTTTACTGGACTCCTCATATCACAATATCTATCACATGACTATACTGAACTTAAATCTTCTAATGCATTGGTTAGTGATGACGATGACCAATTGGTCAGTAACTAATGCTGGATTGACCTGGGTAAATTGGTCAAGCAAGCAACTTCAATACTAACTATTTAACTCTGACTGAAGCATTGTGCAAACAAGATAAAACCAGGGCAAGGGTGAAAGAGTGACCTGAAGCGCTGTCCAAACAAGATGCTCATGGCTTGAGAGAACGACATCCTTCCAGACTCCAGGCACTCGGTTTCGCCATGATCCATGACATCCTTGACGGTGTGGCCAATGGAGATCAGAAACGGGCCTGCAAGGATTCATCATTGGGCTGCCTGAGCTGGAGAAGACACAGCAATTGTGTCAGAATACCGCCAGGGAGGAAGCTCATTCTGTTGGCGACTTGCGTCTTTGTTATACTAACCAATTAATCAACCCATACAGAATTTGGCCAGCATGAACAATGTCAGCAACAGTATCATCAGGAATAATTTGGAGGAAATCGAAGGACTTCTGTTTATATACGCAAGGAAGAGGAGAGACTAGCCAGCGGTCCCTATGGAGTAAACCAGAGTTTTGGATTTCGTCCGAAAGAAACGAAATCCCGGCGAAATTCGCCCGTTTCGTTCAGGCCCGGTAGATATGTTAGCCGGCCAAAATTTTCGGCCCTATTTGATTTTTTTTTGGCCCATTCCAGTGTCCGGCCCAGCCTGAATAGCCCTTCCCGCAAAGTAAAAGGCCTGAATAAGGCTCCAAAACCTAAACGTCATCAAATTCCCCACATCACTTCTAGCGGCGGCGCCTTCCTCGATCCCGATCCAGATGTGCTCGCGCCGCCGCCTCCTCTCGGCCACCGGGCGCTAGCTGACCGTTCCATATGCCTCAGTCCGGCAGCTTGGTGTAGCGACGAGTGCAAGTATGGCCATAGCTCGGCCGTCGGCCATAGGACTTGCGTGCGGCGTCCGTGCGCTGCTGGCGGCCGGAACGGAACCACGAGTGAGCAGCGTGATTGGATTTTGCTGCAACTGAAGCGTATCATGCGTGCAAGCAATCAATTGCTAGTTGCAATTCTGTAAGATCCTTATTTGTTTCATTTGCTGCAGGATTTCAATTTTTGGTAGAATTTCGGTCGTTTTTCGTCCAAATTTCGCTCATTTTTCGTTCAAAAATTCAAATTTTGATTCAGTCTTTTCGTCCGGACTTTTCCGAAAAAATCCGAAATTACCGGATTTCGCCTATTTCGTCCGGGGACGGTAAAATTTGCAAAACGAAATCCAAATCCTTGGAGTAAACTCGCCATACATGTGTCGAAATGCCCTATGTTTCCTTTCTAGTATTCGGTAATATATAAACAGAACTTTTGAAACATCCATGCATGATAAAGCATTGCTGCCATTGCTGATAAAAAAAACTTGCTATGCAGCAACAAATGGCACCAAACAGGCAATTGATTCCAATATTCATTAGCCAAAATCAGATTAAAAAAATCAACAGAAACACACGCACAAATTGGACATAAGCAGGAATACAATGTCAAATCTCCCGATCTAATACAACACAGAACATAATCAAACGGCAACAGAGAGAAGATGAACACACACACACAAGCCAGTTGGCTAATTGTGTCCAGAAATAAGATAGCAGAGGGAGTTTAGCAATGAACGATTAATCCTACTATTCCAATTTCAAGTTGACCATGCATGCAACATAGACCGTTGATCTTCGCATGAACAGTGAAGCATACAAAATTGATGAACCCACATTGAAGAAGCCAATTCCGGCATCTTGGCAACCAGAATACAAATCTAGGTACCTGTGGAACAATCAATGTCATTAGTCAAACCACTAGTACTATTCATCCATGGAAAGATGTTAAAGTTATGCAACCTCACAACTTTTTATTATTCAAACTGTAAACATTAGCTTTGCCATAAGGAAATTGTACTAAAATCACCCAAGTTCAATCATCTCGGCATTGTTGGAAAAAACAGCAATGGAAAACAGACTTTTCCCTGAGGAATCAGGGGGGGAGGGTGCTCCCCCACCTCAAAAGATTACTCAAGGTGAAACTCAGCCATGGCTGGTTACAAAGTAATGTTACATATGAATGCAAGCGCAGTAGGAGAGGAAGGCACGCCACGAGAAAGCGGCTTCCTTATCAACATGAGATTATCAGTGGGTAATTTCTGGTGTAGTGGAACACTCTCAACTTCTACTGTTAGCACATTCGAGTATCTTCGCCATCTTCTCTCAGTAGAGTCTAAAAGACAAATGGTTAAAACACCTCCTAGACAGGCAAATGCTAAACCATCTAGTTTACCAATTCAATTGAAATATTCTTTAATATCATGGACATATGAGGGGTTCATGTGGAGTAGAAAAGCAGAAGCATCAGGTTAGCTCATAGGCATATCTTTCAGAAATGTACGAGCTCATTAGTCACCAACTAATTGAATTTAATCAATTCATCCTATAGAATCTTCAAGCAAAGGGTCTTATTAATTAAAACTTCCTTCGATTCCTAATAGATGTCATCTTTTTTACACTGCATGGCATCAAAAACAGAACTCTGAGCACTCCTTCAATCATATCATATCAGTAAAAATAAAAACAGCAATTCATGATGAAAGTAGTTTTAATGCTAAATCTAGTCTTATAAGTTTGCTCATGTGTTCAGTATAAAGTCTCCTATGGTGACCCAGTTGAAGAAATTAGACCGCACACAATGCATGGCTACAGCCTACAGCTTAATTTCATTCTTCAACTTTTAGGTTTCAACTGTTATATACTTATCTTGAGAAAGAACTTCACTGCAGCTATGCACTAACACTATAAATATATCGTTCTTGCATATGTCAATAGGCAGGCAACAATGAAATTTGGTTCAATTATTATTCAAAGAACTTGCCAACCTTGGCTACAGAAGCAGACCTTGTGACATAAACTAACTAAATGTCTAAACCAGACACCACAAGGATTTTTTTCCCGACCATAACAATTAAATAATACAAGTTTTAGAGTGGTTGGGCTTTTTTAGAACCGTTTGTTGATGTCGATCTAACGGCAGACAAATACGAAGTACTGGGTAGTACTCCGATGAAAGTACGCGAAAGTACTAAAACGAGTGGGGCCGGTACTCGTGACAAGGTGGGGATGCGTTTTAATCTAGGGGCAGTTTAGTCCTAGGAAAATTTGCACGCGCCGCCCCTCTCGTCGAATGAATAACCGCCGCCATGGTGCTACACATTCCATAATTACTCATCGGCGGCCATCTCCTCCCTCTCCTTCGCTCCACTCAGGCAACCCCCCCACCCACCCCCACCCCCTCTTCCACGGCAGATCGAGCTGATGGCCGGCGGCGAGAACACCGACTTCGTGCAGATCGCCGGCGGCGACCAGGTAAGTTGGCCAGGTTGAGGGAGATCCGTTCTTGGTTTGACAACACAAGGCAGATGAGATGGACGGCAATGGCCACTCTCAAGAATTTGACGAAGAAGGAGAGGGCAAAGCTTTTCCCCCAACCCGCGCAACCGATTCAGAAGATCGAGATCCTCCTCTGGGCGATGGAGCAGGCCAATTCATCCAGCGAGTGGACCAGGCGGACGTGGTGGGCATTCAGATCCAGGGTAGAGCATCCACTTGATCAGGAACCCACCGTGCACGAGGTGCCGTTGCAGATTGTGCAGCCTCCAACCGAGTCACCGGAGACTTCAAAGCGCAAGATGAGGAGGACAATGGTCGCGACCTCGCTTCCCCGCCGTTCTCCGCGCTTCCCTCGCCGCTCTCCTCGTCTGAACAGCGGCGGTAGCTATGTTTAGAGTAAGCTTCCCCACTCCTCATCTTTCTACTACTCGTGCTTACATCGTGGTGATACTGATCATAATAGTTCAGAGAGGGAATGCTAGATGGCATTTTAATCTCAATGAATTGCATGAACATTTGAGTACATGGATTTGGAGGATGGATTATGATGTATGTGAACCCTAGGCATCATATGAACCCTAGGAAAAATTAGTAATGTTGTAGTGGTAGACACTGAAATATTTCGGTACACACCGGTAGGCACTGAAATATTTCGAACTGCCCTAGGCAAAATTTGTAATGTTGTAGTGGTGGACACTGAAATATTTCGGTACACACCGGTAGGCATTGAAATATTTCGGTACTGCCCTAGGCAAAATTTGTAATGTTGTAGTGGTGGTAGACACTGAAATATTTCGGTACACACCGGTAGGCACTGAAATATTTCGTTACTACAATTTCAGTACACACCGATGCACACTGAATTATTTCACTACTGCAGTTTCAGTACACACCGGTACACACTGAAATATTTCAGTACTGCAAATTCTATACAAAGTTGGCATTTTGTCATTTATGTGTGAATTAATCCATGCATCATATGGCCTAACTTTGTACATGAGTTTGGGTCAATTTCATGTCTATTTATTGTTAAAATTATTGTCATGCCATGAAACACAAGACAAGTCACTGACCCAAGCTTGCAAAGATGCCATATCAATGTTGCTGATATGAAATATGCATGTTTTCACCTAGTCTTGTGTCTGAATTAAAACTGAGCATTTTTCTTGATGGTATCCATGGATCTAGAACTCCTATGAATTTGCTCATGTTGGATGTTTTGTTCTCCATCATTTGTACTAGCATTCCGTGCGATTAGATGCCATGACAAGACCCCTGGCATATTTATTTTCTTGCCTCCAACATCACATGTGTGTTTTGCAGGAAAAAACCTGGAGTTCACCAGGCTGGCTGAAGTTGTGAGGCTGGGAGGCTGATGGTGCTGCTACTGGCTGATCCTTCTTCTTTCAGTTTTTGTTCGTCATTTCTCAAGCCATTGGACCAGGGCTACTTCCCTATGTGCTGTTAATGTATTAAGTAGTTCCTTCGAATTTGTAGTATTAGTTAGTTTGAATGTGGAAGTACCTTAATTTTTAGGAACGAAATGTTGCTATGTATGACCAAGGGTTTCATACCTTAATCTTTGGATAATTAATTATGTGAACTGTTGGATGTGGCGCATAACGAAACGCCTCTACCATTGATACTAGTTCAACATGTCGGTCCAATTAGAGACCAGCCACTACCATATAGAACAGTTAGCATTTCATACTACAACCTGGCACGTACAAAACATCACACAGTGGAAGCACATCCCTAAGCACCTTGCATTGTACAAGGTCTTAGAGACAAGCCTCTACCATATATAACAGTTACCATGTCACACTACAGCCTATAAAACATCACACAGTGGAATAATCATAGCTAGTAGAGCATTAGGTACCAGTTAATAATAGTTGCAATCCATCACAAGCAATAGTACCTAGATATGAGTAGATATAGGTACGGTAATACACGACAAGTACTCGCAAACAAGAGCTAACATAACAAGTTCATTTCAGATTGATACATGGCCCACCGCAGTTCTAAATGAGGTGGATGGTGATCATCATCCTCAAGTCATGGCGACGGGTGTTCGCAACAGTGAGTAGGATGGCCTGTCCTACCCGAAGATTCTTGGCACGAAGGAACTTCTTCCACCCTGCCCTGCTCAAGACAGTGCGACCGTCCGTGTCCACTGCATAGGCACAGCTGGTGATGGAGCCCGTTCTGGTAAGGCGTAGTCCAGCAGCCATGCCTTCTTCGTCCGGGTCGATGCCACAGCTATCAAGTAACCTCTTAGGTAATTTCTGAAAACAGTTGACATGATCATATACATTAGTGGAAATAGCAAAACAGTTGACATGATATATGATCATGTCACGTGCAATTATCAACAAAGCATACACTTCAAGACACATATATCATTGGATTCAACACTGAGCATATATATCATCACATCAGTACACTATACGCCAAGCATCAAATTACTACAGTAATTAGGCATATCATTAGATTACTGCGTACACTAAGCATATCATCGCATATTACTACACTACATGCATGTCATAAAATTCTTCACTAAATGAATTCTAAACTAGGCCTCTCATCACAGTACTACAACATGCATATCATATGAACTACTACACTAACTAAGCATGTATATCATGTAATTACCACACTAAGTAACATACCATGATATGCCGTTTAACATTCGTCCTTGTGAGGCGGGTCACGAATGGCTTCCCTAGGTAGTCTTCACGTAGCGGAAGCATGTCCCAGAGGTTGCCGATTTCCTCGTCGCCCAGTCTGAGTCCTTGGGCATACAGGTATTCAACAAGTGGGTTCTCATCATCATCAGAATCGTCATCATCTGAATCAGCACCATCTTCCTCCTCATGAACTTCATCCTCACTATCCGGAATCAAATTTAGATAGATAACAGAAATCCTGGGCCTATCTTTTCTGAAGGAGAAGCTGATCAATTCACCCCCACTAAGACGCATGCGGGCGATGAAACGATCCCAATCATCTCCTCCTATCTGGGTTATCTTTCGCCCCTTCTCGACCTGCATAGTGTATGGGCCCCCAAGAGCATCGAAGGTCACGGTGTCTGCGACGAGCTCATTGAATGCCAATCTCACATTGCATGGTACGATCTATGTAAGATAAAAACAAATAACAGACACAATACATTAGTGGAAATAGCAAAAAAAACAAAAAGAATGTACTGTCAGAAGGTTCATATAAATTGTTACCGCTGCAAAAACAAAAGAAGGCTGGAAGTAGATGCCGAACAGCGTGGCAGTAGAAAGGCTGGTCCGGCACCGTGAGTTGCAGCGTCCACATTGTGCTTCCTCCATTCTACACAGAACGTGTTGAACTCTAAGTTGAATTGTACATAGTACAATACAAAGATCATACATATAATAAATCATAGTGATAACCTATACTGGCAATGGCCAATCAATCTATTTTCTATCATCTACGTAATAAAGCAATGCCAATGACAATGGCAATGCCCGTCTCATCTAAACCTGGGAATAGTTCGGCATCCAAACTAAAACCAGTCCAATCCACAGCACACATCAAAACCAAACCAATCCAGATATTTTCATTTAGAATCTAGACCAAACCGAACTATACATGCTCGTCATCCAACCCAGTCCAAACCGTTTTCAACTTTTGGATTGAATCCAAAGGTTCAAACCGTGGACAAAGCCATACGCGAGGGCACGTCATGAATCTAGATCAGACATGGCGTCAAAGCTCGAGAGAGGCGACGAGCTCCGGCCAGCAACAGCGGCTCTTGGATTTGAAGCAGTAGTAGGTGGTAGTGGTGGCTCAAACTAATTGATTGATTTGGTCTCAAACCATAGAAACCAAATCAAGATCCAATCCAAAAACTAAGTTTCAGTCCAAACCAATCGGCTCAAATCCGCCTCCGTAGGGAGACGCGGTTGGGGAAGGGAAGAAGAGGGGAGATCTCACGTACTTGCCGGAGTTGGCGGCGGCCGCGCACCGGCAGCGAAGAGAGGGGTCGTCGAGAGATGGCGGCGACGGCGGCGGCGCTGGTCGAGAAGAGAAGAAAGAAAGATGTGGAGTGGTCGAGACGGGGAGAAAGAAAAATGTGGTACATGTGGTGGCTCGGTTGTGTGGATGACAAGGGGACCCACTTGTGAGACCGATAGCAATTGATGGCAAACCGCAGGAGGTGCACGACCGCGTGCACGACCGCCACGTCCCCACGTGGAATGGGGACGGCCGGGTGGGTGTGTCAAGTCAAATCGGCACCCGCGGCTTCTCGGTAACTCCAAGAGGCAGGAGCAGTGCATTTCTTCCCCAAATCGGGTAGAAAACCCTCGTCCTCTCCCCACCCTCTCTTCCTTCCTCACCACCTCACCACCCTCTCCTCCTTCCTCACCACCCTCCTCCCTTCCTACGCCTCCCTCCTCCTGTCTTCGACCGACGATGAAGCGCGGGCGTGAAGATGCGGCGGACGAGCCGGAGGCAACCATCGGAGCAGAGCAGTCTGCTGCCGTGGCTGCAGCCGTGGGTGAGCGGCTGAGTCCGCCGTAGCGGCGGAAGCTGGCGGTGCAGCGACCGTTGTGCCTGCTCCCGCTGCCATCGCAGCCGTCGAGGCACCCGTCGGCGAGCACAAGGTCGGGGAAGATCTGGAGGAGGAGGAGATGAGAAGGCGTAAGCGCAAGGTACATGACGAAATCGAAGAGCTCATGGAGGAGAACGCCATAAAGGAGTTCGACCTAGATAGCAGGAAGGGCAGCGACTTCGACGAGGATGCCATCGACGAGCTATCTGAGGTAGTACTCTGTTTTTTGCTCTGTTTTTTTTCATGACATTGGGTTTTTTCTTATAAACTAGATGAGCATCAATTTCACTTGGGCGTGCTAGTTCTACGTATGTAGGATTGTAGGGATCTAGCATAGATCTTCATGTTGGATGTGGATTTTTAAATCTGATTCACATTCTGATTCTAGCAGATACTCTGGTTTTTTTTCATGGCATTGGGGTTTGTCTTGTTAACTAGATGAGCATAAGTTTCACAAGAGATACATTAATGAAAGAAGTGGGGTAATGAACCCAAATACAAGAAAATGTTCATGGCAGGGATACATTAATGAAAAAGTGGGTTAAACAATGGATATATGGCAGGATTCTCCATTGGCTTCCCAAGGACAGTGACAAAATGCCGCAGTTCCTGATTCATTTTAGTTTATGTAGATGAATTAATTTGCACACATGTTCATATATGATTAGTTTGCACACATGTTCATAGATGATCCATTTGCAAATTCTATACAGCTTTCCATTTTGCAAAGGAAGTGATCGCTCCCTTAATAATTATGGGTTGACAGTACATATCCACTGGATACCAAAAAATCAAAACATTTCATCTAGCCAATTTTCCACAGTATGTTATCTAGATGATCACAGCCACATCTCTCATCAATATGAGCAGTGAGACACCCCATAGCTCCTTTACCAATTTCCTTCTGAAACTTATCAGGGTCTAACAATGTTGGAGAAGCAGTATTGCCGCTGTCAGAAAGAATAATGGTTTCTTCATTCTAGTAGATAGAACAAAACCCCCTTGTGTGAAACATGGAGGAGTATAATGAAGCCATTTTTCTGATTCCAATAAGAATTACACCTGTAACAAGTATCAAATATCATTAAACCAAGCCACTTCATGAAGTCTTTCATGTGTTAATTATGTACTACTTGTGCACTAATCTATAAATGCAACTATTCCACCGTCCATATTTATGCATGTCAATTTCTTTGGCTCAATTATGTATGTGCACATACGCCTTATTTCTAGCAAATAGGTAGTTGCCATGTTACACATGTGTACTTTCAAAACATTGTAATTAAAGTCAATGTACCATAATAGATTAGCTGAGTTGTTCTATGTGTACTAATTCACTAATTCACAGGAGGATGACGACGACGTGGACTACGGCATGGACAGCAGGCACAGCAAGAGCCGGTACACCCTGAGGCATCTGATTGCTGGGAAGATCAAGTACCGTTTCTTTGGCAAGATTGGGTGCCCTTTCTGTTGCAAGGTGATCGGTGGCGGCATAGATGGCATGATCCAGCATGCCTTCAGCACTGGCAACGGACATGGCAAGAATCATAGTGCCAGTACTCTGGCTAAACATGCTGCCTACGCACGCTTCCTCGAGATTGTCAAAGTCAATGAGCCCTATAACATGCATTGAAGAAGGGAGAGAAGTGATGTGCTGCTAGAGTGCTGCTGCTGCCCCAGGACCGCCGTGTCCTGTTATGTTATGTATGTTTGTTTGTTGTTGGAGTCTAAAACTGATGTCCTATGGTGTGTCTGAACCTATGCTGAGCGGTGGTTGATCTGCCATTTATGTTAAGAGTTTGCTGCTGCTCTGGTTTAGTGTTCCGAGTTGTTAATACTATTTTGGTGATGCATGTTTAAGCCTTGTACAATGCTAGATGCCTAGGGTGGTGCTTAGAAAAATAAACAGGGTTTTTCTGAAGCACCGGTGCCTATTTCTACAGGAGAGACGCCTAGTTATGCGTCTACCCTGTACAAATAAGCACTTGTGCTTAAGAAAAGCCTGGTTTATTTCTATAAGCAACTCCCCTAAGCACCTTGCATTGTACAAGGCCTTAGCAACTCAAGTATCGTACGGTGGTCTATGTTATGGTTGCTGTGTTATTCTGCCGTACGGTGATGCATGCTAGGAACTGTCATAATATGACTATGGTAGTTATAGCTTGGCATGACTATGTTTAGTGTATAACTCAGCATGTTCCTACCATATCTATGAGCAATTACAACTGAACTATGCATTAATTTTTGACAAAATGAAAGCATGCAAATGATTGCCGATTCCACCTATTGCCAAATCAAGCTTTGGACTGATGATGCATTAGATATTGCAATAAGTAGAGGATGCTCATGATTGCCAAAAGTACCTATTTCCACTTTCTGATAAGAACTAAACGTGTATCAAATGATGCTAAAAGTAGAGCATGAGCATGAGCATGTATCAATGCATTAGATATTGCAATAAGTAGAGGATGCTCATGATTGCCAAAAGTACCTATTTCCACTTTCTGATAAGAACTAAACGTGTATCAAATGATGCTAGAAGTAGAGCATGAGCATGAGCATATGTATCAATTGATGCTACCTATTTGTGTTTGAATGGGCTCAATAAAGCTGGTGCTGGTTTATGCTCTCTGCGTGACCGTGATGGTAACGAAGACACTTGGTTGGCTATGGTCTTGCTGTCAAATTTAAGTTTCAGTTCTTTAAGACTCTTTGTTTTTGCTGCTTGCTCGGGATCGACTAGCTTTCTCGGGCGTCCACGTGCTCTCTTCCTTTTGGGGGAGTTGGGTGCACCATTTTTGGGGGAGTTGGCTGCACCGGTATCCTTCTGGGAGTTGGATGTGTCAGGTTCGTTGGAACCATCGGGATTGTTGACTAATTGTACGTCCTCTTCTGAAGCATCAGGTAGAACTGCTTGCTGGGCATCGTACACCTCCTTCTGTATAAGAGAGAGTGCTGCGTTAGTTCTAATCATGAGACTTATGAAATAAATGATATATTCTTCATGTAGCGCTAACCGTTATGGGGAACTTATATGATTCGAGACGAAGCGCATTGCAATTTGAATGCAGTAAGGCTGTACATATTTTCCACCTGAAAATATCTATCCTTGCCTATATTGGATAACCGACACTGACGTCAGCATAGCTTTCAAGCTAAACAAAGTACAAATTTAAATTAGGCATTCAATTACCTGGTTCAAAATATCGGTCATTTCATCCCCGTTCCATGACAACATGTACTGCAGTGTCCAAACCGCACAGGAAGTCCTGCGATGTTTAGTTAAAGATCAGTAATCTTATTCGTGTACGCAAATAATAATTTATGAGGCCATGCGTACCCATCGGTCTGTTGTGGTATGTTCTCATAGCGTTTTTTGGTCCATTTGGCAAAATTGATGTTATTAGCTGGTGATATCAACCCTTTCTTGACAGCTTCGTCAATGCAGAACTGAATCGAGTCCACCTAGGGTACGACGAGTTATACATAGGGTTACGGTACTTTGGGAGCTCATGTTCCATGCGGATCAAAAGAGGCAGCAAGAGAACACTTACAAGATAATCTTCCTTGGTCTTGTCGCAATGATAATTCATGGAGTTCAGAGTCTGAATTTCTTTTTTGTCAAAATTAAACATCATTAGCATCCAATGGTTTTGGTGTACATTGAGTGGGACATGCACCTGCAGTAAAATTTGGGTTGGGTTGAGAACCGAAATTTGTCGTGTACAGTGTGTACGTAAACTATGAAAGTGTGGAAAACGTGTACCTTTCGGCGCCCTACAAATTTTCCTGCTACACGAGCTAACCATGAGGCTGCACGTCCAACAGGAACCACCCCCTTCATTTGTAACAGCTTTTCGGTTTCTTGAGGGGATATGATTGAGGTAGTATCATTCTCAATTTGGCTAATGAGAGCATATGCCATAATAACCTGCCAAATTTTCAATCATACAATAATAAGACAGTTGTTGCAGTAATGATGTAGAATAGAGTATAATGGGCTTACATCACCATAAATGTATTTGTCGTCCAAATTTCGCTTCAGATTTTCTGCTGTGAGGGAAATGTCTCCGATTCTAGCTATTTCAACAGGGTCATATGTTCCGCGGATGTAAACGGCTGTCTCTATGTCCTCATCCGTGAACTTGTAATCATTACCAAAGACAGGCTTCATCGGAGTTAATTGTGGTTCCTCATTGTTTTCCGTCACATGTCTTGCACTTGGTGTACTCGAAGTCCCTGTCGTGAATTGGCTAGCCCTAGGAGTTCCTGTCAGGGATGAATTGCACACATTGACTTGATCCTACAATGAACAAAGGTAGTTCATCATTAGTTTGTTACTTTTAGATATTAACGTGTTGGGCCAATTTTGATCACCTGCACGCCTCCTTTCTGTGACACTGATTGTCGGTTCCTTGTAAATTCGTATTTTAAGTCCTGTAGTAATGCAAACCATAATGAACATGAAGGAACATATTCATAAAAAATACAAAATGCATAGTATGACATACATGGAGTTCCCTCCTTAAGTCTTTAATTTCGTCCTCGGCCTTCGACAACCTAGGATTAGTGCCAGTTTTAGTCTTCATGTCGATCAAGTCTTCACCTAGAGTCTGGTATTTGACATCAAATCTATGCTCAATTTCCATTAACTTCCTGCATACCTTCTTTTCATGATCAGCAATGCGTGCATTCATGACTTCAACTACCATTTCAATCTGTGTAAACAAAATAAAACCACGTTGGTAACAATAGCTAAATGAATGAGGTTCCATGACACCTATTTGTGATATTGCAAAAACAAATAGTCTTTGGAGTACATACTTGCTGGCTACTAAATTGCTGTCCTTGTGATGGTGCTCGATACGAATCATGTTGATGCACATGTTCATCTTTTTTTCTTGGAAAATTATTAGAATTCTCGGACGGTCGTTGAGGAGCACAAATTTCCATGACAACCAATTTTTTTAAAATATAATGAACCATTTGTACCAAATAAAAAATCGGATATAGAAAGTTCAATTGTAGATAGGTACCAGCCCGTTATAAAGACCTCCTTCCTCGTAAGCATCGCTTCTTAAAGTAGCCATCATTTCGTCCCATCGTGCGATCAATGGAGGGGGTCTAGAAGCATACATTAATCGGCCACTACGCACGTGCTCCCAGTACCAATACTACACAATAAATTAGTTCATCACCATACAGATATGCAACAGAACAATAATTAAAGGACATTAAGTAGTGATCTATCACTAACCTGGAGCAGAATTAGATTTCCTTGTAGATTTACGTGATCTCGATTTCTATACTTGTGGACGGACTTGAAGAAGTGATTAAGTGTGAAACATCCCGAGTTAAATTTCCGAAGGTTTTCAAGATCTGTAACGAGGTTGAGAAATTTTGAGTCCACATAATGCTGTGCTGTTGGTGCTAGAACAGTACCAATTGCGTATAGAATGAACCACCTCAGGAAATCGCCGTCTGGGGCTTTGGAAGCTCGGATCGCCGTTTCAAGGTCAGAAATCAAAATTTGCCCATTGTTTGCATAGGCGGTAAACAATTCTGTGTCGGTTTGCATTTCCAGATGTGGCTCTATATCCTCCCCTTCTATCGGAATGCCAAATATACCTTGCACGTCCTCTTTTGTTATAGGAATTGGCGTTTTACCGATGGTAATGGATTGCGTGTCCATATCTATGCTCTTGGCTAGTCTAACCAACATTATGCGCCGTAGAGTCACTTCATGCATCTGGGTCAGACCGCCAAGACTGGTTTCTGATATGATGTACTTTCTATGGTCTTGTGACAACAGTTTCATGGTTTTTCTGAACCTTGTCTGCGAGCATACTAACTTCATATGACCATGCTTTTCGGCGAGTTCCTGTTACATGGCATTAAATATTACTGAGTACACATGAATTATGTGTACGAAACGATTATACACAAACAGTAAATTACTTACCGCATCGGTAATTTCGGAGATGGGCTTTTCTCCATTATTAAGGTTCGTATCTGAAACTGACATTGCTGCCTCGTATGCAATGATAAAATCAGGCTCAATTAATCTGAGCAAAATTGGAAAATGTATAACAAAATTAGCAGATAATTAATTTTAACAAAATTAACTGGGTCATTTAACATATGATCCACTTATGGGTTTAAGCACAGAACCTATTTGGGTGCAAAACCTATGAGGGTTCAATAACTAAAGTATCGGCGGACAACGATTATAAAGAGTTACGATCAGCTAAGACCTTACCTCGGAGATGGTGCCACCGAGTAGATGGCGGCGGTTAGTGCGTCGGAAACTATAAGTGGTGGTATAGCGCGGTCGACGGCGTAAAGGAAAAACGGCACGTTCACGCGAGGAGGAGGCGGCGAGAAGAACACTGACGTCCGAGCCCTCAGATCACGTTGGCGGTGGGCAGCGACTGGTGGCCGCCGACTCCTGTATTCCGTGGGCGACCGGCGTCTCCGATCTGATCTTGCAGTGGTCGTGGGAGGTGCGGACGGCCCGGGTGGTTAGAATGCGGAGCTGTAATCGCGAGATTTAGGGAGGGGTGGGCCGCGTGAGTTATGTGAGATTTGGATAAATGATATAAAGAAATAAGAAAATCTTGTGAACTCGGTGTGGGGTTTAGGGTTTAGGGGTTTAGGGTTATTAGGGGTTTAGGGGTTTAGGGTTATCAGGGGTTAGGGTTATCAGGGTTTAGGGTTGAGTGTTTACATGCAAGCCCGGAAATGCGCGTGTCAGAGAACGTACTTGCATGTATATGTACTAATGATCCCAAACTTTCTTAATGGCATCCCATGACCACATAGAGAATGAATGCATAATGGTTTCCATGTTGCGCAAAATTTTGAATGTTTTTTACGGTTTAGTGGGGGGGTGGGGTTAGGGTTATCAGGGTTTAGGGTTTAAGGGTTCTAGGGTTGACGGAACTATGTTTGTCTTACGGTGGACGTAGCACACACACCGGACATTGGTGGAGCGTTGGTCTACAATGGATTCCCTCTGGTAGCATCGATCCAATCCGTTGACTGGCTCGGCCGACAAACTTCGTGCCACATAGAGCATGCATCCATCCACTGGACCGGATCGATGTTTGGTTGGTTTCATACAGGTGAGGAACCCAGCTAGTGCTTTCGGGGTGTTGACATGCTAGGCCGGAAATGTGTGTGTCAGAGATCGTACTTGCGTGTATAATCCCATAAATCTTTCATGGCATCCCATGACCACATAGAGAATGCATGCATAATGGTTTCCATGTGGGGCAAAAATTTGAATGTTTTTTACGGTTTAGTGGGAGGGGTGGGGGGGGGGTTAGGGTTATCAGGGTTTAGGGTTTAAGGGTTTTAGGGTTGACGGAGCACACACACTGGACATTGATGGAGCGTTGGTCTACAATGGAGTCCCTCCTGTAGCATCGATCTGGTCCGTCGACTGGCTCGGCCGACATACTTCGTGCCACATAGAGCATGCATGCATCCACTGAACCGGATCAATGTTGGGTTGGTTTACATGTACATGTACAGGGACCCGAAATGCGCGTGTCAGAGATCGTACTTGCATGTATAATCCCAAACTTTTTTCATGGCATCCCATGACCCCATATAGAATGCATGCATAATGGTTTCCATGTGGGGCAAAAATTTGAATGTTTTTACGGTTTAGTGGGGGGGTTAGGGTTATCAGGGTTTAGGGTTTTAAGGGTTTTAGGGTTAACGGAACTATGTTTGTCTTACGGTGGACGTAGCACACACACCGGACATTGATGGAGCGTTGGTCTACAATGAATTCCCTCCGGTACCATCGATCCGGTCTGTTGACTGGCTCGGCCAACAAACTTTGTGCCACATAGAGCATGCATCCATCCACTGGACTGGATCGATGTTTGGTTGGTTTCATACAGGTGAGGAACCCAGCTAGTGCTTTCGGGGTGTTGACATGCTAGGCCGGAAATGTGCGTGTCAGAGATTGTACTTGCGTGTATAATCCCAAAAATCTTTCATGGCATCCCATGACCACGTAGAGAATGCATGCATAATGGTTTCCATGTGGGGCAAAAATTTGAATGTTTTTACGGTTTAGTGGGAGGGGTGGGGGTGTTTAGGGTTATCAGGGTTTAGGGTTTAAGGGTTTTAAGGTTGACGGAGCACACACACCGGACATTGATGGAGCGTTGGTCTACAATGGAGTCCCTCCTGTAGCATCGATCTGGTCCGTCGACTGGCTCGGCCGACATACTTCGTGCCACATAGAGCATGCATGCATCCACTGAACCGGATCAATGTTGGGTTGGTTTACATGTACATGTACAGGGACCCGAAATGCGCGTGTCAGAGATCGTACTTGCATGTACATGTACCATCCGTTCCATCCACTGGATGGGCCGACAACCTTCGTGCCACATTGTTCACATTGTCCAATTAACACTTTGTATAGATTTTTTTCGTAAAAAATTAATAAAATAATGCAACTAATCTGAACGTAACGTTTGGCATGTATCAAACCAAGTTGCCACTATTCCTAAAAAAAAGAACCCAGTTAGCCACTAATTGCGCCAAACATATCTCGTAATTACGAACGAAAATGGGTTGACAATTATATCTGGAAATTCTTGGACTGAATTTATTGCTCTTCCTTTTTTAGAGAACAATAAGTTACAATGGTGGGCGGCTGGTTGGCACGGGCACGGCCATGGCTCGGGCTTGTGTCATATGTGGTTCGACCCGCGGTCAGTGCACATGTTTTCGAAGCCCCGAAAAGATCGTGCTCGTTAAAAAAAACTTGCATCGACGCGCATTACTTCAAAATAACTAATTAACCCTACAATCACGGATATAGACCTTCCTATTCTACCGCATATCTACCCTATCCTAACCACCCCCATCTACCTTGTTTCTCCTCACATAGCAATCGCCGGGATCGCGCCATCGCTTCTCAAGCGACCACGCCGACGCCGGATTAAAAAGGTCTCTTCCCCGGCTTCTCTCATCTTCGATTGCAGTGCTGATTATTTTTTCCATTGATTGGACCAACAAGTAATTTCCGAAGAGATTAGAAAATCCAACTTTTGCCATAGTTGACTAGTTCTATTGTGATTCGAGTACAGGATGTCATGCAAGAGCTTTTTGATTGATAGTTTGTACTAGTTGATCGTACGAACTTATTATGAATATTTTTTCACGGTCGTATTGTTTCGAATTAGTTGGATGAGGGTGTGGATACAATTTTCATACTATGGGTATATGTGTTGCTGTAGGGACCATGGTCTCAGAGGCGCATAACAACCGTGCGGAGTACGACAAGTCCTTGCATGAAGCGCGTCGGGAGATCGACTTGAAGGTGCAAAAGGATCGCGCTGAGGTAGATAAGAAACTGAAAAAAGAACGTTCATACGTGGACAGGATGATAAAGGAGGAGCGTGAGGAGTTTTCCCTTAAGATGGCGAAGATGCATCTTGAGATTGAAGAAAAGTATAAGAGGGACTGTGAGCACATGGAAAAAAAGTTTGTCTTAGGCTACAAGGAAATGCATCAAACGTTGCAGAAGGACCGGAAGCTTGTGGACAGTATTATACAGACAGAGCGAGTCAGGATGGATGCCTATGTGTTGCAGGCACGTGCGGATATGGACAGTAAGCTGCTACAGGAGCGGTCGAACATGGATTATAAGGCCATGCTGGAGAAGGTCCGCTTGGAAGGACATATGTTAGAAGACCGTGCGATCTCACGGCCACCCCGACAACATGTCTTCAATTATTCTCCCCCTGTAAGTATCTCGCACCGATTCTATATATTAAGGACCTACGTATTCTATGATATAAACATCTTCAATTTGTGGCAACCTTATGTCGGCGATTGTATGTAGGCTAAGCATCATGACACGGCACAGTCGCCATTCACTCGACACATTGCGATAGAGTTACCCGTTCAATGCCACATCAGTCCACCCCAGCAACATATCGTCAATTCTCCCCTTGTAAGTACCTCGCAACGATGCATACCCAAGATATGGTATGACCTTTCAAAACTTGTGTGTAAACCCACTATCGACGTTTCATACGCAGGATAAGAAACCTGTGATGGCAGAGTCCCCAGTCACACCACATGAAGGATACATTCCACATAATAAGGTGAGAAGGTTTGAGATGGCAGAATCCCCAGTCACTCCACATGAAGGATACATTCCACAAAAGCAGGTAACAACGCCGCAATGTTGCTATGCACATAAAAAATTATGTTTGCCCCTTTACTCATTGAATGTATTAACTCTGATGGGAGATACTAGGTGCTGGTCATGGAATTTTTTGTTAGTAGGGATGATGAGATGTCACATGTCCCGAGAGCATACTTTGATGAACACCCGGCAGAAGTCAGAATTTTTGAACCTGCCAAAGTTACCTACGATCTCATTATGAGTGAAATGAGACATACTTTTGGTTGCAAACTGGGAGCAGAACTGTACTACTTCTTACCCGGGTCTGCGTGGAAGCTGCCAGAAGGAATGTTCTTGATTGCAGGACCAGATGATGTACAAAAAATGCTTTCTGATCTGAATGGCAGCAAGACATGTCACCTGTACATTGTGTACAATAGAACTACGGGTTGTTTTTCCGAGGATGACATTGATTCCGAGGTACAAATTTTACATGTTACATGCATCTAGTTTATGCCTACGTCTTTTTTGAGTTCTTCCTAATACAATTCCTATGGTTTTCTACAGGAAGTGAGAATCCAAGAAATGGAGGGTCTTGCTAGAGAGTTGGCAGAGAAAGACCAAGAACAACTTAAGTTGTATGGTTACATTGATGTTAAAGAGAAAAAGATTGAAGCACGTGGGTCGTCGCCAAGCCCGATGCAATCTCCAACGACGCAACGCAAGAGGTCACTGGATTTTGGTAGTGTAGAAGACAATATGGAGTAGGCTCAATTGTTTTTCAACCAGTTAAAGCTTCAAACTAGGATTATTTAGTTACAAACAAACATTTTGTTTTCTGTTTCACACTATGTTCGCAATTATGGTACAATTTATTCATGAGACATTTCTTTGAACAACAATGCATGTGTTTTATGATCAATCATACAGTTGTTTCTGAGTTGTTTTGAGATGGCATTGTGTCTAAAGAAGTTTCCATCTATAAAACTTGGCACACAGTCGCATCGGAATCGCGTATCACGCGAGAGGCGTGCGTCGCACGGGAGAGCGTCGCACGCAAGCTTGTTTTCGGGTAGAAATCATAACATATTTCGGATAGATAAAGTTCACGCCCGCCACCCGCGCATGCAAACCCACGTCGCCGCCATTCCCATGCATGCATGCCTCAGGCGCACACAACGAGACGACCCATCCGAATTAGGCCCATCCGAATTAGGCCCATCCGAAGCAGGCCATTAGAACCCCCTCCCACTCCACGTATTCCCCTCGCATTGTGGCCTCCCTCCCCCCATCGCCAGATCCCCCACTTGTCCCCCTCTGTCCGCCGCCCCTGCACGCCGTCGGCGACTCCACCCCCGCCGCCCCCGCGCCCCCCGAACGGGATCGGCCGGATCCATCTCCTCAACCACCGCAGGACAACGCAGGTACCCCAGTTTCTGTTGACGTCTCAATGGTATCCATGCTGATAATGCTAGGTAGATCGACTGAGTGTAGCAATTTTGTGCCACCATCTAAAACTTGTGATGCTTGCTACTGTATAATATAGGACTTTTCAAAGTTCTGTTATGATGGCACTATTGGACACATATAGTAGAGATGCGTTTTTAGTTGTTATACTTTCAGTTACCATCACTGCTTGGGAAAGGACGAATTGGATGCATTCAGGTCTGCAGTTGATAGTGTATCATCATAATGTAGGTGCTGTGTTGTGTGATTCTTCATGCTGATAACTTCAGATTTTTCAATTATAGTGAAAGGCTTCTGTATAAAAAAACTACTAAATGATCACAAAAACTTCTAGACAACATTCTGTATGATCTGACCAAAACTTGAACTAAATGATCACCAAAAGTTGAAGGATTTTGCATCACATCACAACCATAAGTGTTCTGCACCAGCATCATAACAATCATCAGCATTACAAAAGCAAACTTGTTCAACATAACAAAAGCTAACTTGTTCAGCATTACAAAAGCAAACTTGTTCAACCACACAACTGCAAACTGAGACACATAATACCACAAACAACTCAATATCCCCAGTAGTAGGGGTCATCCCAATGATCCTCCGCCTCTTGCCAGTACTCCAAACCTTCTTTGACGATATCAATTTTCTTCCATGCCTCGTAGGTGACGTACACATCTTTCGCTGCGTACTCGATGAGGTTGTTTGGCAGTGGGCTGTCCCCCCATAGTTTGTGGTCCAATTCGTTGTTGATCTTCTTCTTCATTTCCTTCTACGATGGGTGGATGAGGCTGGCTGCAAACTCAGCCAAACCCTGCCACTTCTTTCCATTCGTTGGAACTCTCCATTTGCGCTGCATGTCGACGTACTTGTCGGGGTTGATCTCCAAACCAGACAATTTCAGCTTCTCCTTGTCACCTCCAATGGAGAAGCCAACAAAGGTGTAGAGCTTCTTCTCCTGCAGGAGCGGGCGGAGTTCCATAGGCTTGCATCAAATTAATCTGGTGCATCAAATTCATCTACTTCAAAAACTTCAGAAACTACTAATTAGACATAAAATTCAGAACTAGTATTGCATCTACTCCAGAACTTCAGAACTAGTATTGTATCTACTTCAGAACTTCAGAACTATTGCATCTACTTGAGAAACTTCAGAAACTTCAGAACTATTGCATCTACTTGAGAAACTTCAGAAACTACTAATTAGACAGAAACTTCAGAACTTCAGAACTAGTATTGCATCTACTTCAGAACTTCAGAACTGTTGCATCTACTTCAGAAACTACAGAAACTACTAATTAGACAGAAACTTCAGAACTTGAGAACTAGTATTGCATCTACTTCAGAACTACAGAACTATTGCGTCTACTTCAGAAACTTCAGAAATTACTAATTAGACAGAAACGTCAGAACTTCAGAAACTTCAGAACTGGATGTTTTTACCATTTGGTTGCCGCGGTGATGTGGTATACCAGGACGAGATCCTCCACGCATAACTGTAGAACTGCAGCCTTTTGCGGAGGTTCATCTTCCCTCGTATACTCGACATCAACGCCGATCGACTGAGGAAACATGCCGCCGAGCCTCCTCCTGATCTCGCGGATCCTCTTGTCGGCTTCGTCTCGATTGCTGGTGCATACGACATCCAGCTTCTCCTTCAGGTGGATATCAACCATGAGCTTCACAGTGTAGTCCTGCTTCTGCCTGGGGACCGGAACATCGTCGTCGACCACCAGCGGCTCCTTGCCAGACGCCTCACCTTGGTGATGCTTGGCAGACGGAGGGGAGTTGCTCCATGATGCCTCCGCCATTCTCTTGGCAGACGGAGGGGAGTTGCTCCACGATTCCTCCGCCATTGCCCTCCTGGCCAGCGATGGTGGAGGCAGAGGGGAGTTGCCAGTGGAAGGGAGGTGTGGGGAGTTGCCTCGAAAACTCAAACGTCCTACCCTTTGGCCCTCGAAAAATATGGAGGGGAGACGTGGGCCCTTTGGTTTGTCCTGTTTCTGAAACAAAACAAAAAAATAACAGCCATATTTTGCTCTCACTGCAACCATATTAAGAGATGGAAAATGGCACCAAAAAGTCACTGCAGCCATCCTAAATGGCACGAAAACAGCACCAAAACAACATCAGCCAAAACAGCAAAAAATGCATCCATCGATCGTTCTTTATTTCTTCTAACATTCCATGTTCTGTGCAGTGAGATAGACACAACACTACAAATGCAGGCTGACAACGCCCGCGATTTCATGACCATCAGGACAGACGGCGGCTTCATCCACGCTCCGGTCCCATGAGTCGAGTCGAAAGTAGTGATGCTATGTGTAGTTCTGAAACATTGATTGGCTCATATTATTATTAAACTTTAATGAATTGTATGTCTCTTTGGTTTGGACAGTCGTTAAACTTAGATGTAATCGATGCTATTTATTACTAGGACCATGAATTGTGCTATTAATGTCTTGCTTTTCTCTTCCCATCCTTTTGTTGCATACTTATTTATTGCTTATGTATTGTCTGTTGTTTGGCTTGTGCATAGAGATGCCGTCGTATGTCGTGTACAAGGGTAAGGTTCCCGGAGTCTACGACGACTGGGAGGAGTGTCGGAGACAGGTTCACCGTTTCAGCGGTAACAGTTACAAAGGGTACACCACTAGGGCGGAGGCGGAATCTAGATACGCCCGCCATCTAGTGGGAGAGAGGAGGGAGCGTTGGAGGAACCGGATGAAGACCAGTTTCATCGCGATGATGCTCATCGTGATGACCGCAACTCTCTTCTATGTGATGGTAGTTTAGATGATCGATATCGACTTGTAATGTGAAGACAAACTTGCTACTCGCGGTCTCGAGACTTGTAATGTTTTATCTTTGTTCAGTCTTTTGAATTCGGAGACTAATATGATGAATTGTATTCGGAGAGCTATCTTCTATTGTATTGGATGAATGTGTTGTTGCTGTGTGGTGCTGTCTATATACTCTCCAATAATATATTTTGTAACCTGTGAAAATATCAGAAATGTGCATTTTTCCAACCACCTCCAAATCACCTCAGTTTTGGCACACATGATCTCTTCCACAAACAAAACTAGGTTTCCAAGTTTTTGTATTTTTTAAATTTTTTTGAATTTATAATGCCCTCTAGACTGACTGCTGAAAACATTGGTCTATGCCTCAAGGGGGCATTGTAAAATAATTTTTTTCAAAATTTTCTTGCATACACATGTTTTGCATATGTGGGTCACCATGTACAAGAAAATTTGGGTGATTTGGAGGTGGTGGAAAAATTCACGTTTTTTCAAAAACTCGCTTAAGTTAAGACCAAATGGTCCCTCTGGGAATGCGGGCATTTTTTCGACCACCTCCAAATCACCTCAGTTTTGGCACACATGATCTCTTCCACAAACAAATCTAGGTTTCCAAGTTTTTGTATTTTTTTAAATTTATAATGCCCTCTAGACTGACTGCTGAAAACATCGGTCTATGCCTCAAGGGGACCTGCATGCAAGAGTCGGGGACCTGCATGCAAGACTCGGGGACCTGCATGCAAGAGTCGGGGACCTGCATGTGAATAGTGATTCATCAAGGCCTTGACAGCTACTGGCACAGCGGCTGCCGCCCGATTAGCATGTAGCGAAGATGAACGTGCATGGAGGTTTTTCAAAGATTTCCAAGCACACCCAGTGGGCCCCGCTTATTTAAAAAATACGTCAGTCATTATTGCTCTGTAAATGAAGAATACGCATGATGATTATGAATATGCATGACAACCATAGTAAGGGTGAAGAATCATAGTGCCCAATTTGTCGAAATACATCATCATTCTTAAAGTTGGACATCAAATGATACACACAGAAAATGGAAACGAAAGATGTCAAACTAATACAGTAACATGCCATTACAACCGCACTTCACTAAATTACTGTCACGATGAAATAGAATGTAAAGACCACGTCACACAAACATGAATGACACACGACTTTCTCTGGCTCATCGTCGGTTCATGCTGTATGTAGATATCATAGTTCAGCCTCGATATCCTACACAGAAGAATAGAATAAATCACATGGACATCAATTATGAGTAAAACACATGCAAAAAATATATGAACATATTTCGTACCTCTAGCAATTTAGCGCATTTACGTCGATTGTGACCTGGTTTCTTGCAATGGCCACATATATTCTGTGATCTTGACTTCTTTGTCTTTGCCTGCAGCCTTTTCTTCGGTGCACCTCGTCCTGGCACATGCACGGGATCCACAACCTTATCAACTTTCTGCGAGTGCGGCATCAACGGGCCAAACCTAATGCTGTTATGCTGAGCATTGGTTGACTCCTTGCTGTCAGCTTGTTCAAAACTTGATTGCTTGCCATGATGTTGTGCTTGCAAAAGCATCTTTAGACGGTGATAGTCCTCATCAGAGTGGCATGCCTGGAAACTTGCGGCGTGACTACAATTCCGCAACTCGCGGTACCTCTGCAGGCTTAGCGAATAGTCATACATCTGGTTTTTTCTGGTAGGTGCGTATGCACATTTTGCATTCATAGTCCACCTAGTGGGAACGCAACAACCGGGCAGAATTGTTTGTTTTAAAATCCCCAATATGTAAAAAATGTGGGAACATGGTGTGCCTGCGCATTCCAGCTTACGGCAAGAACAACTCACCCTGTGCAAAAGACCTCCTTGCTCTTCAATGCGCACTCCAAACTTTTTATCCATTCTTTCCTGCTTGGACACAACATAAGTGGAATCTTCTGATCCATCTAGTATCTCTCTAATCTGACATTTGCTGACAGCATCTATGCTCCATAAGACCATCTTAAAGACACTAGGTGTGAAAACTGTTGCGGCGTGTTTCTCAAGCGGCGAAGCATTTTCCTCTGTAAATGGAACGGACTGCAAGGCTTCGACGTCATGGAGAGCTTCGTTAATCCGTCGCGACGCAAGGCAACGCTCATAGTGCTCTAGCATTTCAAACAACGACATCTTACCCTCAAGATGCGTATGTAGCACAGAGTTCAAGCTCTCACTCCTCTGATTGCTGCTCAATCCTAGGAAACAACGCCCCTCAAGATATGGAGCACACCACAACTTTCTCATCTGATACATCTGATGCAGCCAAGACTCCTCACTGGTTACTTTATTCCGTTGTAAGAATTGTATCCATTTTATCTCATGCTCTTCAATGGAAGAAGTATCATAAATGAAAGATCTGAATTCCTCCTTTACGTCGTCATCATGCAGATGGCGTACAATGTTCTGCTGAATGTGCCATATACATAGTCTATGGTTTGAGTCTGGCCAGACCACCCTTATTGCTCTCTGCATTGCAAGGTCCCCATCTGTGATCACAGATATCGGATGCTTCTGTGCCATGCAATCAGAAAAGGTCCGCAACATCCACTCGTATGCCTGGCTTGTTTCATGAGAAATTATACCACAGCCAAATATAACAGTGCTGCGGTGGTGATTCAACCCGACAAAAGGCACGAATGGCAGATTGTATTTGTTGGTTCTGTATGTGCTATAGAAAACAATGAAGTCTCCGAAAGCCTCGTAGTCAAGTCGCGATTGACTATCAGCCCAGAACAGTCCCTTCAGATGGCCATGCTCGTCTACCAAGTACTTGAAGAAAAAATCCACATCTCGCTCTCGCCTCGCCATCATGTGCATGATCACCATTTTAGCATCACCGGCACTGATTGTCTCCTGCTTATTAGCATGGCAGAAATTATAAACGTCCCTCTTTATGCATCCAACCTTATCAAATCCACCGTATTGGAAGCACAAAATATCCATAATACGGTATTTGCAGATCACACATTTTTCCATGTCTGCAATGTCCGCTTTCTGCTCATCGCTAATTCGTCTGTGCGAACGCAACAGACAAGAAAGATCCCGTGGGGCTAGAGGATGGCTGTGCTCATCGATGAAATCCTTGACAAACCACCGACCGGTTTCCTCCTGTCTCGTAATGACCAATTTAGCATTACACCCAACCTGAGTTAAACTTCGTGGCCTCCTCTTTCTATCTTCCATCTTTCTTTTCATGTGCTTATCTTCGTGAAACCCTTGACGACTACACACAATTTTCCTTAAAATTATGTATTTGTTGGATCCATCCCACTCAACGTAGCTTTTCCTCACACTAAAACCTTTTTCAAGAGCATATTTGTTGTAGAATTCATAGCCTTCAGCCTCACTATCAAACATCTTGCTGACAATATTTACATACTCGAACATACTCTCATCACTTGCATACGCCATGTCTTCCTCCATATGACATGTGAGGGAAACCAATCATCAACATCTTTCTGTTTATCAATGTTGCAGGTGTAAAATAGCTCATAGGCAAAGACAAGTGCATGGAAAAGACTTTGCTGGTTTGACATGTGAGGGAAACCAATCATCAACGTCCAACAAGTACTATCCTAGCATGGATGATGACTCTAATAAACTGGATTCATACCTGGTACGCGCGAAGAGATGGGATCGCCCGCCGCCGTCGCCGCCTATCGCCGCCGCCAGATCCGGCCTTCTTCTTCTCGGGTGACAGCGTGGGGGCTGGGGTTGGTTGGGTGGAGGACGAGGATGATGAATTTATTCCTCTCACCAGGCAGGTCGAGGACGGAGAAGGTCAGGAGCGGCGACGAATAGATCGGAGGAGGTTTCTGATCTGGATCGAGTATACATGGATCTGGTCCTCGGGTGATCGGTTCAAGAAAAGATTTTTGCCCCTGGACCATTATGCCCTTATCGCTTAAATTTAATCAAGTTTAATTCCCCGCAAGATCGGACGGCTAATAATAATCAGACGTCATCAGACATGTAAGTACTGCTAAGTACTCCGAGTACTAACCCAATCACCGTAAAACAGCTCATTAAATAAACACCATACAAGCATGGGAAGAAAACGCTACAGAGCGCCATTGCTATATGTTAAGCCATATTATAAAAAACAACCTGGTTTCGTTATAGCCATATTGTAAAGACATGCCTTTACCTCCAGTATAGACACTTTTGAACGGATGAAGCCAAAGCTTGTTGTTGGACACACTAAGTTTCCTGAATTGCAATGATTCAAGCTGGACCATGAGGACACCATCAAGTGTTGGCAGGAACACCGTATTATTTTCCTCTCCAAACCCTATTAGGGATAGGCGTTTTCTCGGCTTCTCTGAACTCAGGGAAAGTAGCTTGTCCACCTCAATAGTTCTTCCATCCCACCATGATGCAACACCATTCCGATCAGTCTTTCTCTTCCATAATTTGGCCGTGAAGCCTGAGATGGAGAGTAAACCCAGCCCACCATCATCAGCCCGCATAACTGTGAGGTTGTTCTCAATATCTGTTGGCGCTTGCATCACCACTAGGCTCTGCTTCTCCAAATCAAACTCAAGAATCACAGCCAAGTGGTTTGCCTCAAACAGCCAGTAAAGGGAATTCCCAATGAGCAAACCCGGCATTCTCGTAAACATAGTGTAAATGAAAGCACCCCGAACCGATGTTGAAATGAGATTGCCCCATGCGCCAGTCTCTGAGGAGTAAACGCAGGCGAGCAACCGCATATGTTGTGCGCCGTCAGTGGCGGCCTCTACCAAGACCACCTGGAAGTGGTGGACCTCGCCGGTAGCGCGAAGCACTGCCCCGTGGATCCGGCTTGCAACATAGCCGAACCCTGGGGGAACGGCAAGGCGGTGCTGGTCGCCGGTGACAGGGTCCCACACCACGGCTTGCCTCCGCATCACGAAGGAGATGAGAAGCAAGAAGTCGGAGCTGTAGTCGAGCTGTAAGGAGAAGCGTGTGGTGGGTACACAATCGGGGGAATCACTGTAGTCCAGGCCTTTGTCAAAGCAGCCGAGGAGGGGAGGGCTGCAGCGGTGGTGGAGCCGGAAGCGGCGGAGAAAGCGGGTGTCGGATAAGATGCTGCGCCAGCGCTTGCAGACGAGGGATGCGTGGGGAAGGGAGGACGGGAGCGGCAGGAGGCGGAGGAGGATCTCGCTGAGTAGGTTTTCGTCGTCCAGCGGCAACATCTCGCCGACCTTATAGCTCAGGGCATCTCCAGCCGTTGGCCCCCCAGGGGGTGTCTAAAAGCGCCGCCTGGGGGTGAGCCGGCGAAAAAACCGGCACTGAAGGCGAGTCGGTCCACAGCCGTCGGCCCCCAGGGCCGCCCCCAGATGCGTATTAAAGAAAAAACAAAACCGTTCGGCGAAGTTATGATAAAAACTAGTTAAATTTCGGCCAAACATTACAAATTTCGGCGAAATTCGGCCAAACATTACATTAAACTAATCTAAAAAAAGAAATGGGTTGAAGTCGTCGCCGCCGTCGCCGCCGCCGTCGTCGTCGGTCTTCTCCTCCTTGACGCGGGTGCCCCTGCTGGACCCCTGCCCGGCGTCGCCATGGCGAATAGGCGGCGGCGCGTAGTCGTCGTCGTCGCTGTCGCACAAGACGACGACCCCGCCTTCCTCGCGGCCGCGTCGGCGCTCCTCGAAGCGGCGTAGGGCGGCGCGCTGGCACTCCTTCTCCTTCTCGCGGCGCGCCTTCTCCATCGCAATGGAGTCCTGGCGCGCCCATTCGAGGGCCGCGTCGTCGTCGTCGTCGAACTCCGCCTTCACCGGCGCCAGCCTCGGCTCCGTCTTCACCGGCGCCAGCCCCGGCTCCGTCTTTCGCTTGACGAAGCGCGGAGGAGCCGACGAGGGGGCGCGCCGGCCGCCCTCGTTGATGACGATGCCAGCGCTGCGAGTGCACCGGCCAAGCGGCGTCTCCGCCGCGGGCTCGGCCTTGACGCCGAGCAGCGCTGGAGAGCCGGAGGAGTGAGAAGAAGACTGGGAAGAGGAGGAAGAAGAGGAGGCGCCGAACCTCCTTGGAGCCCATGGCCCGGCGCGTCGGTCCTGCGCCGGGGCGGCCACCCTCGCCGGGGGGTACGCCAACGGCGAGTCGTTGCCGCCCTCGAGGTACGTGAGCACGCCCTCGAGTGTGCGGCCGGGGACGCCCCACCAGAGGTGGTGCCCCTCGCTGTTCTGCCAGACGCCGACCACCGGCGCGCCGTTGGTGGACGCCAAGCACTGCTATTGGCGGCGCTCGAAATACGCCGCCTAGGCCGCGTGGTTGTCAGCGGCGTACTGGGGGAGGGAGAGCTCGGCGACGGGGAGGGACGCGCGCACGATGTCGACCTCCTCGGCGAAGTACCTCGGCTTCGCCACGGCGTCGGGCACCGGGGGAATGGGCACTCCCCCGGCGCTGAGCCTCCACCCCGTCGGCCCGGCACGCATGTCCGGCGGCGCCGGGATGTTCGCCTGGAACAGGAGCCAGGACTCCTGTTCGCGGAGCAAACGGCAGCCGAAGCCGTTGGCCGCCGCCGTATCTCTGGGGAAGCGTTCTGCCATGGCGAAGGCGGGGCTGGGCGGGCTCGGGAGAGGTAGAGGGAGGGGCTGGGCGGCGGCGCTCGGGAGAGGTAGGGGGAGGAGGGGCTGGACGGCGGCGAGGGGCGGGGCTGATGTGGGCGCTGGTGAGTGGAGGCCGCCGGCTTTTATAGCAGGGCCGCGCCCGTGTGTACGCGTGCGAGGGAGGGGAGGCGCCGGCGCGCCGTCCCGTGACGCGCCGCCCATGAGGAATCAATGGCAAGGCTGACCGGCGGCAGCCTTGCCATTGATTCCCTGCGGGAACCGAGGCCGTTGGGGGAAGACGAGGCGCCGAGTCGCTGACGCGGTTGGCTTGCGTCTTTTTCACGCCAAAACAGCTCACCCCGGCGCCCCAAAGCGCCCCCAGCACGCCGGGTTCGGCCTAGGTCCGCCGGCGCTGTTTTCGGCCCAAGCCGGCAAAAATCGGGCTCCTGGGGGCGCGACTGGACCGTTTTTTCGGCGCCGGCGCGAAAATATCGCCTGGGGAGGCCTTCCTGGGGGCGCGGCTGGAGATGCCCTCATGCGGGAGGTGAAGGAAATATGCCCTAGAGGCAATAATAAAGTTATTATTTATTTCCTTATATCATGATAAATGTTTATTCGTCATGCTAGAATTGTATTAACCAGAAACATAATACATGTGTGAATACATAGACAAACTTAGTGTCACTAGTATGCCTCTACTTGACTAGCTCATTAATCAAAGATGGTTATGTTTCCTAACCATGAACAAAGTGTTGTTATTTGATTAACGAGGTCACATCATTGGTTGAATGATCTGATTGACATGACCCATTCCATTAGCTTAGCACCCGATCATTTAGTATGTTGTTATTGCTTTCTTCATGACTTATACATGTTCCTATGACTATGAGATTATGCGACTCCCGTTTGCCGGAGGAACACTTTGGGTGCTACAAAACGTCACAACGTAACTGGGTGATTATAAAGGAGTACTACAGGTGTTGGGTTGGCGTATTTCGAGATTAGGATTTGTCACTCCGATTGTCGGAGAGGTATCTCTGGGCCCTCTCGGTAATGCACATCACATAAGCCTTGAGAGCATTACAACTAATGAGTTAATTGCGAGATGATGTATTACGGAACGAGTAAAGAGACTTGCCGGTAACGAGATTGAACTAGGTATTGGATACCGACGATCGAATCTCGGGCAAGTAACATACCGATGACAAAGGGAACAACGTATGTTGTTATGCGGTCTGACCTATAAAGATCTTCGTAGAATATGTAGGAGCCAATATGGGCATCCAGGTCCCGCTATTGGTTATTGACCGGAGACGTGTCTCGGTCATGTCTACATTGTTCTCGAACCGTAGGGTCCGCACGCTTAAAGTTACGATGATAGTTATTATGAGTTTATGCATTTTGATGTAACGAAGTTAGTTCGGAGTCCCGGATGTGATCGCGGACATGACAAGGAGTCTCGAAATGGTCGAGATATAAAGATTGATATATTGCACGGCTATATTCGGACACCGGAAGTGTTCCGGATGATTTCGGATAAAACCGGAGTGCCGGAGGGGTTACCGGAACCCCCCGGGGAAGTAATGGGCCTTATTGGGCCTGAGGGGAGAGAGAGGGCAGCAGCTCAAGAGGTGGCGCGCCCCCCCTCAAGGGGAGTCCGAATTGGACTAGGAGGGGGGGCGCGGCCCCCCTTTCCCTCTCCCTCTCCCTCTCTTTCCTTCCCCCTCAAGTCTCCTAGTTGGACTAGGAGAGGGGAGTCCTACTCCTACTAGGAGGAGGAGGACTCCTCCCCTTGGCGCGCCCCATAGGCCGGCCGGCCTCCCCCTTGCTCCTTAATATACGGGGGCAGGGGGCACCCTAGAACACACATGTTGATCTTTGAGATCGTTCCTTAGCCGTGTGCGGTGCCCCCTGCCACCATATTCCACCTCGATCATATCGTTGTAGTGCTTAGGCGAAGCCCTGCGTCGGTAGAACATCAAGATCGTCACCACGCCGTCGTGCTGACAGAACTCCTCCCCGAAGCTTTGCTGGATTGGAGCCCGGGGGTCGTCATCGAGCTGTACGTGTGCTAAGAACTCGGAGGTGCCGGAGTAACGGTGCTTGGATCGGTCGGATCGGGAAGAAGACGTACGACTACTTCCTCTATGTTGTGTCAACGCTTCCGTTGCGATCTACAAGGGTACGTAGATCAGACTCTCCCCCTCGTTGCTATGCATCACCATGATCTTGCGTGTGCGTAGGAAAATTTTGAAATTACTACGTTCCCCAACAGTGGTATCAGAGCCTAGGTTTTATGGTTTGATGTTATATGCACGAGTAGAACACAAGTGAGTTGTGGGTGATACAAGTCATACTGCCTACCAGCATGTCATACTTTGGTTTGGCGGTATTGTTGGATGAGACGACCCGGACCAATCTTACGCGTACGCTTACGCGAGACCGGTTCCCCCGACGTGCTTTGCACACAGGTGGCTTGCAGGTGACTGTCTCTCCAACTTTAGTTGAACTGAGTGTGGCTATGCCCGGTCCTTGGGAAGGTTAAAACGGAGTCTATTTGACAAACTATCGTTGTGGTTTTGATGCGTAGGTGAGATTGGTTCTTGCTTAAGCCCATAGCAGCCACGTAAAACTTGCAACAACAAAGTAGAGGACATCTAACTTGTTTTTGCAGGGCATGTTGTGATGTGATATGGTCAAGACATGATGCTAAATTTTATTGTATGAGATGATCATGTTTTGTAACCGAGTTATCGGCAACTGGCAGGAGCCATATGGTTGTCGCTTTATTGTATGCAATGCAATCGCGATGTAATGCTTTACTTTATCATTAAGCGGTAGCGATAGTCGTGGAAGCATAAGATTGGCGAGACGACAACGATGCTATGATGGAGATCAAGGTGTCGCGCCGGTGACGATGGTGATCATGACGGTGCTTCGGAGATGGAGATCACAAGCACAAGATGATGATGGCCATATCATGTCACTTATATTGATTACATGTGATGTTTATCTTTTTATGCATCTTATCTTGCTTTGATTGACGATAGCATTATAAGATGATCTCTCACTAAATTATCAAGAAGTGTTCTCCCTGAGTATGCACCGTTGCCAAAGTTCGTCGTGCCCAGACACCACGTGATGATCGGGTGTGATAAGCTCTACGTCCATCTACAATGGGTGCAACCCAGTTTTTGCACACGCAGAATACTCAGGTTAAAATTGACGAGCCTAGCATATGCAGATATGGCCTCGGAACACGGAGACCGAAAGGTCGAGCGTGAATCATATAGTAGATATGATCAACATAACGATGTTCACCATTGAAAACTACTCCATCTCACGTGATGATCGGTTATGGTTTAGTGGATTTGGATCACGTGATCACTTAGAGGATTAGAGGGATGTCTATCTAAGTGGGAGTTCTTAAGTAATTTGATTAATTGAACTTAAACTTATCATGACCTTAGTACCTGATAGTATCTTGATTGTTTATGTTGATTGTAGATAGATGGCTCGTGCTGTTGTTCCGTTGAATTTTAATGCGTTCCTTGAGAAAGCAAAGTTGAAAGATGATGGTAGCAATTACACGGACTGGGTCCGTAACTTGAGGATTATCCTCATTGCTGCTCATAAGAATTACGTCCTGGAAGCACCGCTGGGTGCCAGGCCTGCTGCTGGAGCAACACCAGATGTTATGAATGTCTGGCAAAGCAAAGCTGATGACTACTCGATAGTTCAGTGTGCCATGCTTTGCGGCTTAGAATCGGGACTTCAACGACGTTTTGAACGTCATGGAGCATATGAGATGTTCCAGGAGTTGAAGTTAATATTTCAAGCAAATGCCCGAATTGAGAGGTATGAAGTCTCCAATAAGTTCTATAGCTGCAAGATGGAGGAGAACAGTTTTG
The DNA here is from genome assembly GCF_018294505.1 of Triticum aestivum. NCBI lineage: Eukaryota > Viridiplantae > Streptophyta > Magnoliopsida > Poales > Poaceae > Triticum > Triticum aestivum. Next base: position 32,637,342 of record NC_057809.1, read on the forward strand.
TCAATGAGCATATACTCAAAATGTCTGGGTATAATAATCACTTGATTCAGATGGGAGTTAATCTTCCAGATGATTGCGTCATTGACAGAATTCTCCAATCACTGCCACCAAGCTACAAGAGCTTCGTGATGAACTATAATATGCAAGGGATGAACAAGACTATTCCCGAGCTCTTCGCAATGCTGAAAGCTGCGGAGGTAGAAATCAAGAAGGAGCATCAAGTGTTGATGGTTAACAAGACCACTAGTTTCAAGAAAAAGGGCAAAGGGAAGAAGAAGGGGAACTTGAAGAAGAACGGCAAGCAAGTTGCTGCTCAGGAGAAGAAACCCAAGTCTGGACCTAAGCCTAAAACTGAGTGCTTCTATTGCAAGCAGACTGGTCACTGGAAGCGGAACTGCCCCAAGTATTTGGCGGATAAGAAGGATGGCAAGGTGAACAAACGTATATGTGATATACATGTTATTGATGTGTACCTTACTAGAGCTCACAGTAGCACCTGGGTATTTGATACTGGTTCTGTTGCTAATATTTGCAACTCGAAACAGGGACTACGGATTAAGCGAACACTGGCAAAGGACGAGGTGACGATGCGCGTGGGAAACGGTTCCAAAGTCAATGTGATCGCGGTCGGCACGCTACCTCTACATCTACCTTCGGGATTAATATTAGACCTAAATAATTGTTATTTGGTGCCAGCGTTAAGCATGAACATTATATCTGGATCTTGTTTGATGCGAGACGGTTATTCATTTAAATCAGAGAATAATGGTTGTTCTATTTATATGAGTAATATCTTTTATGGTCATGCACCTTTGAAGAGTGGTCTATTTTTGATGAATCTTGATAGTAGCAACACACATATTCATAATGTTGAAGCCAAAAGATGCAGAGTTGATAATGATAGTGCAACTTATTTGTGGCACTGCCGTTTAGGTCATATCGGTGTAAAGCGCATGAAGAAACTCCATCCTGATGAACTTTTGGAACCACTTGATTATGAATCACTTGGTACTTGCAAACCATGCTTCATGGGCAAGATGACTAAAACACCGTTCTCCGGTACTATGGAGAGAGCAACAGATTTGTTCGAAATCATACATACCGATGTATGTGGTCCGATGAATATTGAGGCTCGTGGAGGATATCGTTATTTTCTCACTTTCACAGATGATTTAAGCAGATATGGGTATATCTACTTAATGAAACATAAGTCTGAAACATTTGAAAAGTTCAAAGAATTTCAGAGTGAAGTTGAAAATCATCGTAACAAGAAAATAAAGTTTCTACGATCTGATCGTGGAGGAGAATATTTGAGTTACGAGTTTGGTGTACATTTGAAAAATTGTGGAATAGTTTCGCAACTCACGCCACCCGGAACACCACAGCGTAATGGTGTGTCCGAACGTCGTAATCGTACTTTACTAGATATGGTGCGATCTATGATGTCTCTTACTGATTTACCGCTATCGTTTTGGGGTTATGCTTTAGAGACGGCCGCATTCACGTTAAATAGGGCACCATCAAAATCCGTTGAGACGACGCCTTATGAACTATGGTTTGGCAAGAAACTAAAGTTGTCATTTCTTAAAGTTTGGGGCTGCGATGCTTATGTGAAAAAACTTCAACCTGATAAGCTCGAACCCAAATCGGAGAAATGTGTCTTCATAGGATACCCAAAGGAAACTGTTGGGTACACCTTCTATCATAGATCCGAAGGCAAGACATTCGTTGCTAAGACTGGATCATTTCTAGAGAAGGAGTTTCTCTCAAAAGAAGTGAGTGGGAGGAAAGTAGAACTTGACGAGGTAACTGTACCTGCTCCCTTATTGGAAAATAGTACATCACAGAAAACTGTTTCTGCGACACCTATACCAATTAGTGAGGAAGCTAATGATGATGATCATGAAACTTCAGGACAAGATACTACTGAACCTCGTAGATCAACCAGAGTGAGATCCGCACCAGAGTGGTACGGTAATCCAGTTCTGGAAGTCATGCTACTAGATCATGATGAACCTACGAACTATGAAGAAGCGATGGTGAGCCCAGATTCCGCAAAGTGGCTAGAAGCCATGAAATCTGAGATGGGATCCATGTATGAGAACAAAGTATGGACTTTGGTTGACTTGCCCGATGATCGGCAAGCAATTGAGAATAAATGGATCTTCAAGAAAAAGACTGACGCTGACGGTAATATTACTGTCTATAAAGCTCGACTTGTCGCAAAAGGTTTTCGACAAGTTCAAGGGGTTGACTATGATGAGACCTTCTCGCCCGTAGTGATGCTTAAGTCTGTCAGAATCATCTTAGCAATTGCCGCATTTTATGATTATGAAATTTGGCAGATGGATGTCAAAACTACATTCCTGAATGGATTTCTGGAAGAAGAGTTGTATATGATGCAACCGGAAGGTTTTGTCGATCCAAAGGGAGCTAACAAAGTGTGCAAGCTCCAGCGATCCATTTATGGACTGGTGCAAGCCACTCGGAGTTGGAATAAACGCTTTGATAGTGTGATCAAAGCATTTGGTTTTATACAGACTTTCGGTGAAGCTTGTATTTACAAGAAAGTGAGTGGGAGCTCTGTAGCATTTCTGATATTATATGTGGATGACATATTGCTGATTGGAAATGATATAGAATTTCTGGATAGCATAAAGGGATACTTGAATAAGATTTTTTCAATGAAAGACCTCGGTGAAGCTGCTTACATATTAGGCATAAAGATCTATAGAGATAGATCAAGACGCTTAATTGGACTTTCACAAAGCACATACCTTGACAAGATTTTGAAGAAGTTCAAAATGGATCAAGCAAAGAAAGGGTTCTTGCCTGTGTTACAAGGTGTGAAGTTGAGTCAGACTCAATGCCCGACCACTGCAGAAGATAGAGAGAAAATGAAAGATGTTCCCTATGCTTCAGCCATAGGCTCTATCATGTATGCAATGCTGTGTACCAGACCTGATGTGTGCCTTGCTATAAGTTTAGCAGGGAGGTACCAAAGTAATCCAGGAGTGGATCACTGGACATCGGTCAAGAACATCCTGAAATACCTGAAAAGGACTAAGGATATGTTTCTCGTATATGGAGGTGACAAAGATCTCACCGTAAGAGGTTACGTTGATGCAAGCTTTGACACTGATCCGGACGATTCTAAATCGCAAACCAGATACGTGTTTACATTAAACGGTGGAGCTGTCAGTTGGTGCAGTTCTAAACAAAGCGTCGTAGCGGGATCTACATGTGAAGCGGAATACATAGCTGCTTCGGAAGCAGCAAACGAAGGAGTCTGGATGAAGGAGTTCATATCCAATCTAGGTGTCATACCTAGTGCATCGGGTCCAATGAAAATCTTTTGTGACAATACTGGTGCAATTGCCTTGGCAAAGGAATCTAGATTTCACAAGAGGACCAAGCACATCAAGAGACGCTTCAATTCCATCCGGGATCTAGTCCAGGTGGGAGACATAGAGATTTGCAAGATACATACGGATCTGAATGTTGCAGACCCGTTGACTAAGCCTCTTCCATGAGCAAAACATGATCAGCACCAAGGCTCCATGGGTGTTAGAATCATTACTGTGTAATCTAGATTATTGACTCTAGTGCAAGTGGGAGACTGAAGGAAATATGCCCTAGAGGCAATAATAAAGTTATTATTTATTTCCTTATATCATGATAAATGTTTATTATTCATGCTAGAATTGTATTAACCGGAAACATAATACATGTGTGAATACATAGATAAACTTTGTGTCACTAGTATGCCTCTACTTGTCTAGCTCGTTAATCAAAGATGGTTATGTTTCCTAACCATGAACAAAGTGTTGTTATTTGATTAACGAGGTCACATCATTGGTTGAATGATCTGATTGACATGACCCATTCCATTAGCTTAGCACCCGATCGTTTAGTATGTTGCTATTGCTTTCTTCATGACTTATACATGTTCCTATGACTATGAGATTATGCAACTCCCGTTTGCCGGAGGAACACTTTGGGTGCTACCAAATGTCACAACGTAACTGGGTGATTATAAAGGAGCATTACAGCTGTCTCCAAAGGTAGATGTTGGGTTGGCGTATTTCGAGATTAGGATTTGTCACTCCGATTGTCGGAGAGGTATCTCTGGGCCCTCTCGGTAATGCACATCACATAAGCCTTGCAAGCATTACAACTAATGAGTTAGTTGCGAGATGATGTATTACGGAACGAGTAAAGAGACTTGCCGGTAACGAGATTGAACTAGGTATTGGATACCGACGATCAAATCTCGGGCAAGTAACATACCGATGACAAAGGGAACAACGTATGTTGTTATGCGGTCTGACCGATAAAGATCTTCGTAGAATATGTAGGAGCCAATATGGGCATCCAGGTCCCGCTATTGGTTATTGACCGGAGACGTGTCTCGGTCATGTCTACATTGTTCTCGAACCGTAGGGTCCGCACACTTAAAGTTACGATGACAATTATTATGAGTTTATGCATTTTGATGTAACGAAGTTAGTTTGGAGTCCCGGATGTGATCACGGACATGACGAGGAGTCTCGAAATGGTCGAGACATAAAGATTGATATATTGGACGGCTATATTCGGACACCGGAAGTGTTCCGGATGATTTCGGTTAAAACTGGAGTGCCGGAGGGGTTACCGGAACCCCCCGGGGAAGTAATGGGCCTTATTGGGCCTGAGGGGAGAGAGAGGGCAGCAGCCCAAGAGGTGGCATGCCCCCCCCTCAAGGGGAGTCCAAATTGGACTAGGAGGGGGGGCGCGGCCCCCCTTTCCCTCTCCCTCTCCCTCTCTTTCCTTCCCCCTCAAGTCTCATAGTTGGACTAGGAGAGGGGAGTCCTACTCCTACTAGGAGGAGGACTCCACCTCCCCTTGGCGCGCCCCATAGGCTGGCCGGCCTCCCCCTTGCTCCTTTATATACGGGGGCAGGGGGCACCCTAGAACACACAAGTTGATCTTTGAGATCATTCCTTAGCCGTGTGCGGTGCCCCCTGCCACCATATTCCACCTTGATCATATCGTTGTAGTGCTTAGGCGAAGCCCTGCATTGGTAGAACACCAAGATCGTCACCACGCCGTCGTGCTGACAGAACTCCTCCCCGAAGCTTTGCTGGATCGGAGCCCGGGGATCGTCATCGAGCTGTACGTGTGCTAAGAACTCGGAGGTGCCAGAGTAACGGTGCTTGGATCGGTCGGATCGGGAAGAAGACGTACGACTACTTCCTCTACGTTGTGTCAACGCTTCCGTTGCGATCTACAAGGGTACGTAGATCAGACTCTCCCCCTCATTGCTATGCATTACCATGATCTTGCGTGTGCGTAGGAATTTTTTTGAAATTACTACGTTCCCCAACAGGAGGGGGGAACGGGTGAAGCAGCCGCCACACTAGTGGAATGGTTGGAATGCGGGTGACCTAGGCGAGGCGACACGGCCAGTCCGAGTGAGATTGAAGTCAAGCCCATTAGATGAGAGCCCATGATGTCAAGCCCATTGAGATTAAAGTCAAGCCCATTGACGTAAATGCGGCCCGGAACACTCAAGGCACACACACATTCGCTTTCTTTTTTCTTCAAAAAAAAAGACAACACGCATTCTCTTTTAGGAAAAAAAACAATGTGCCATCAGTATGCTGCAAAAGATACCATAAATCAGATTTTAAGTACTCACCTAGCAATCATAATGGTGATACTTTTTCCCCATCTCTAGTGGAGTATTTAGTAAATGCGACAAGGCTTTACGTGCTCGGATTTTTATTTCTGAAGAAAACACCCTCATTTTCTATCTAACATTTTGATTCAATTTCCAGAGTTCAAATTTAGTACGGTAGTTTAGTAGGTTAGCATCGGTGCCTGAATCTCTTACTGCATCGTGTAACTTTTCAGTTTTCACTATGCTGATTTTGAATATGTATTGTGTTACGCATAGCTGAATAGAGTTATAGAAGCTCTTATTCGAGTAATCATCTTGAGTAGCTTTGGAGCTTTCTATTTTGTGCTATGTACTACCATTTTTCTACAATCACCCGTGGGACCGGAAAATTGAATGAAAGCCGAGATTACTGAGTTGGGGCCCAAAGGGACTCGAGATAGTTGATATAAGCCGAGTTTGTTTTGTTTCCCGGTGCACTTTACTTGGCACTAAGGGCATCTCCAGCCGCGCCCCAACAGGCCCTCCCAGGCCACTTTTTCGGCGCCGGCGCCGAAAAAACGGCCCAGTCGCGCCCCCAGGACGCCGAAAATCGCCGGTTCGGATCTTTTTTCCGCCCCGCGGTCACAGGCCGAACCCGACGCGCTGGGGAGCCGTTGGGGGCTCCGGCGCTAGGGAAAAGCCCGCCTGGCCCACACCGACAGGGGAAAAGTCAAGGTTTTCTTCCCCCGACTCGCCTCGCACCCCCCGCGCCCTCGGCCACCACTAGCTATATCCCGGCGACAGCCGCCGCCCTACTCCGCTAGATAGCCATTCCCCGCCGGAAAATAGCAGCGCTTCGTCGCGGCAGCCCCTCCCACAGCAGTTGGGCGTTTCCGGCCGTCGTTTCTGGCCGCGGTGGCGCGGTTTAACAGCGGGTACACGCCCACCGAGCGCAAGGAGTTCGGCGTTTTGCCTGTCTCGGCGATGGACTCGGATGAGGAGGAAGAGCTCGCCACGCTGCTGGAGGAGGAAGCCGCGGCCGACGTCCAGGAAGAAGAGCATCTGATGGTGCTCGCCGCCCTCGCCCAGCTGCTGGCGAGCAATGAAAAGCCGCGGCGAGGTGGCTCGGCGCTGGGGCGGGTGAAAGCAAAGAACCGGCATCGTCTGCAAGGCTACTGCATGCTCTACTCCGACTAATTCACCGATGCTCCACTTCATGGCGAGAGAACATTTCGGCGCCGTTATCGGATGAGCCAAAAGCTCTTCCTCAGGATTGTGAATTCCATCCGGGAGTTCGACAACTACTTCAAGTGCAAGATGGATTTCACTGGCGCTCTTGGATTCACCTCCATCCAGAAGTGCACGACAGCGATGAGGATGCTTGCATATGGAGCTCCCAGTGATTCACTCGACGACTATGGGCGCATGGCCGAGTCCACCAGCATAGAGTGTTTCTACAAGTTCTATCGGGCAGTGGTGGCAGTGTTTGGGCCACAATACTTGAGAACACCCAATGCGGAAGACACTGCTCGGATCCTAGCCCAGAATGCAGCAAGAGGATTTCCTGGGATGCTTGGAAGCATCGACTGCATGCATTGGAAATGGAAGAACTGCGCATTTGGTTGGCAGGGGACACTAGTGCAAAACCGGGCAATAGCACCGGTTTGTAAGGCCCTTTAGTGCCGGTTAGGTAACCGGCACTAAAATTTCGGCACTAAAGGCCCCCCCTTTAGTACCGGTTCAGCATGAACCGGTGCTAAAGGGCAACCACGTGGCACGAGCCAGCTCCGGGGGCCGGGAGCCCTTTAGTACCGGTTGGTAACACCAATCGGTACTAAAATGTTTGGGGGGTTTTTTCGTTTTATGATTTCTTTTTCATTTAATTTTGTGTTTTCCATTTTAATTCTTTTTCGTTTGCTGGTATTTTACGGTACTACACATTGTACACGTTATGCATATATATATATATATAGAATTTCTAGTAGAACCAATCATATATATATCATCAATCATGTCTCACAAACCACCATATTAATTCACACATACACACATGTATAGCTATATACAATTTCTCCTACATATGCATGTTGCCTTCGGAGCCAGTGGCATTAGCCTGATTGGTGCCTTTGGAGCACGATGACAATTGGAAGTGGTTCATGACCTGGTCGATGGGGGCAGTAGCGGGTAATAGTATTCTCCCTTCGGATTTATGACCTGGTCGAGCAAAAATCCCGCTATTTCCTCTTGAAGTGCTTCTACGCGCTCCGTTTCTAGGAGATTGTCCCGCACCTCTTTGAACTGTTAAGAAGGAGATCAATATGCATGTGTATTAGTTGTGTGACTCGATATCGATAATGGTGTAAAAATTGTGAATAGTGTTCTGACAAGAGTAGCCATTCCTGTCTTTGAGATCTGCTCCTTTCGGACGCCATCATGCGAATGTTCTCGCAAACGCAGAATGCACACAGATCAGTCCCCTGCGCCAGCTTCAGGGCCTTTATTACGAGAATGGAATTTAATTTGATCAGATAATAATTAATCAAGCATGATAATTAAAGAGATGGCAGCTAGCTAGCTAGCTAGTACTACTTAATTACTTACCTTGGCTCGAAACCATTTCAGGTGTGGTTTCCATTCGCCTTCCATGACGCTGATGAACCTTGCCCAAGCCCTGCCCGCCGACAAAGAAAATGAATAAAGAGGTTATTAAATAGTTCATATCATGAAATGACGAACTAAATAGGCCGAGATATATAGTTAATAATGATTGAAATTACCTGTTGACTATCCCAAACAAGATGTTATAGTCACTATTTGCTTTGAGTAGCGAGTCCAGTATTTCAACTGTTCCGGCGTCAACTTTAATGATACACAAGATCCAGTGAAATCTACATGCACACACGTTTGCATGTCTTAATTAAGCGGGCATATGTAAGCAAAAACATGTACCTAGCTAGTAGGCAAAAACAGAGAATTTGTAGTACAAGAAAGTGTGACTCACTGGAAGTTGTAAGGAAGTAGTATATCTTCATTGTATTTGAGGCGCTTCAAGAACTTGAACATGCTGTCCTCTACCTCTTTTTCATGATGCTTGTTTATTTTCCATGTGTATTCATTAACGGTGTTTGGGTCAATGAACCCCATGCCATAGCGTCCACCTTTTCTCATTTCATACATCTTCATCCTGCATAATACCACAGAAAAGAATATAATGAGGATAATTACACGTAATGATTGATCAAAAGGATCACTACAGCTAGCTTGAGACTTAAATTACAGAAAGAAATCACTTACAAACAATAGCAACTGACGATAGATTTGTCGAGTGCGGCTTGATTGTATAACTGAAACAGTTCAGAATACTCAACGGCCACAGCTTTCTCATGGTAGTAATCATCCTTCTTGACATACACCATGAGGGACTCTCGATCGGATCTCTTGGTAATGTCCATGTACCATTGATGCAATTCATACATTCTCGTTGGGAGCTTCTTGACATCTTCTGGCTCAACCAAAGGTTGGCCCCGGACATATTTCCGTTTTATTTCCTCCTCTGTAAGCAGAGGCATGTCCTCGATCTCGAGGAGTAGTCCAACAATGATCTTGAGTTCTTCAGCCTGCATTATATGCTCCTGGGTTATTACCACATTGCCCACCTCGGGAACGTAAACTGTTTGGCCACAATAATATTGGGCGCGCGTACTATCACGTGTTGTTGGCGGCACAACAAGCGGGGGGATCGATTGCGCCGCCTGTTTTCCCAGCTAGGCAACGGTTTTCCCGCATTTTTTGACAGCTGCTTGTTGTTTGCTCGAGCTCAAGCTCGCCTCCTTCCGTAGACGTTGCCAATGTAACTTCCTGTTGTGGCGCTCATAGTCTGTGTCAGCAGGCTTAGGAGCTGGTGGTTGAGCCATACGAATGAAGTGGTCAACTACTTCCACAAGCACTTTCTCCCTTGGCGGCGGTGGCGGTTTCGGTCCAAAATGGGCGTCGACTTCTGCCCGCACTATGGCATTGGTTTGCTCCTCGGTCCTGTCGTAAGCCCTCACAGGAAGAGGAGTACTGAGGTTTGGACCATATTTATATCGCTCGCCTCCGCCTGTACTTCCTGTACTATCACCTCGACTCGTACCGCTACGCACCATAATGCGGGGTGTCTCTTCTGCGATTGCTGAGGCGGCGGAGACGGCTGACGGGGCTGAGTTGGACGAGGAGGAGTGGCCTGAAGCTGTGCCGGACTTGGAGGAGGAGTGGCCTGAGGTTGTGCCGGACTTGGAGGAGGAGTGGACGTCTGACGCTGTGTCGGACTTGGAGGAGGAGTGGCCTGACACTTTGCCGGACTTGGAGGAGGAGGAGTGGCCTCACGCGTTGGTGGACTTGGAGCGGGAGTCTGCTGACTCGGTGGCAGACTACGACGAGGAGTCGGGTGACGCGGTGTCGGTGGCCTTCGAAAGATGATGCAATTCTTTCTCCATAGGATGACATGATGTATGGCCTCTCCCAATGTGTGCTCGTCATCACCTCCAGGAATGTCAAGCTGTAGCTCCGAATATGGGTCCACCACCTCATCAACCAAGACACGAGCATAGCCCGCTGGAATCGGGTCGCAACGGAAGGTTGCCTCGGGGCAATTTGAAAAAGCAACGGCATCCGCCACCTTCATGGATATGTTCTTCATTTTGAAGTGTAGCTCGCAGTTAGTGTTCTCCGTGATGTCATCCACGGGGTATCTATCCAGCACTGCGTCGCCCGGGGCGGAACCCACGCTGCTTCTCGGCATGGATGGGGCGGTGGTATCCAATGCTGGATCATCCGCTAGCTGCTGCAGCTGCTGAGACCCCCTTTGCTGGCTAAGTGAGTCGATCTGCTCCTCCTGCCGCTGGAATTTAGCTGCCAATTCCGCTTGACTTGCTCCTAGGCCTTGAAGGCATTCATAGTCCCGCTTCCTCTGCTCCTCCTCCATCTTCCTCTTCTTCTCCTCCGCAATCTTCTTTCTCGCACGGGTTCTGTAGTCGGCGTTCCAGTCCGAAAACCCCTCATACCACGGAATAGCGCCCTTGCCTCGTGTTCTTCTCGGGTGTTCAGGATTTCCCAGGGCACGCGTAAGCTCGTCGTTCTCTCTGTTGTGCTGGAACACCCCCGATCGAGCCTCTTCTATTGCAACAAGTAGCGCATCGTCGGCTCCGTTCAGACATGCCTTCGTCGAAACATTGCCTGTCTTCGGGTCCAACTCCACCCATGCGCATAGAACCAAGTCCTGCACCTGGGGGGCCAGCTCTTAGTAACCGGAGTGACACTTGCATCCTCCATCTCTTTCTCAGACTTATCCCACTTGGGCATTGCCACCGCGTAGCCACCTGGCCCCAGCTTATGGAACTTATCCTTTTTTTCAGCATTCTTCTTGTTTATTCTCGACCGTTCCTTAGCTAATTTCTGAATCCTTGAATTTCACGAAATCGTCCCAATGAGCACTTTGATTCTCTAGTATCCCCTCGAATACTGGAGTCTTCCTTCCTCCCTTGACGTACTTCTCCCACGTCGTTCTCTTGTGGTTCTTGAATGCAACCGCCATCTTCCTAAAAGCAGCGTCCTTGACTTTCCGCACACCTGCTTCTGTGAAATGATCTGGTAGGGTGAAATGTTGCATGAGAGTATACCAAAGCAGTTTTTTTATTCTCGTCGACAAAAGTAACATTTGGACGTGGCTTTGCTGGCTTTCTCCATTCTTGAAGGGAGATCGGGAGTTGGTCCTTCACAAGAACTCCGCACTGATGAACGAACTTGTCCACAATCTTCTTAGGCGCTAATGGTTCGCCATTAGGTTTGAATGCCTCGATATTGTACTTTACGCCCTCCTTCAACTTTTTGTTCGGGCCTCGTTTCGTCCTTTTGCCTGAAGATTTGCTCGATCCGGATGGCTGAAAGAAGAAAGATCGATTCGTTAATATATCTTCAACTCATTAAAACATGCGATGATCACCAGATTCCTGCTTATATAAATATATATACCTGGCTAGGCGGTGGACACCCAAAGAGAAGGAACCCTCACAGGATCATAGCTGAAGTGAGATCCCTGAAGAAACTGCCGGGTATTGGAGAACCTGCCGCCCTCTAACGCAACCATGTAGCGATGGACGTGCTCGTCCTCCTCCCTGACACGACGACGTACCACCTCCAGCGGGGTCGGCTCCCTCCGCACCGAAACTGGCCCACGCGAACGCCACCAAACGAGATCAGGGTCGACGACGGGACCCGGGGCCGGGTTCCTCATCAAGCGGCGCGCCCCTCCAGGCAGCACCTCCCAGTGCCAGCCCGGCGGAGCCCAGTCCCGGACATGGGTCAGCTGGACGTCGTCGCGGACGTGTCGACGGCGAGGATGCGGGCCGGGCATCGTCGACAACAAAATACTATATGCCGCAAAAGTAAAGTAACATTTTTTAAATGATGGATTGTGATGATTTCATATATGCAAATTCTAAATTTTATAACTAAAAATATAAGAAACTAAAAAAACATCGATCATCGTCTAACAATTTGAAATTAATCTAATTCATCTAGCTAGCTAAAACTACATTTCCAAAATTTCTAACATTTCTATATCACTAACATTTCTATAACAATTGACATTATATATATTATAACTAACATTTCTATATACTATTTGACATTAATCTAATCTAATTAATTAATTCATCTAAAACTTTGTATGAAAAACAGAAAAACAGAAAAAACTAAAAGCTAAAAACAGAAAAATTGTGTGTGTGTGTGCGCGTCTAGTGTGTGTGTGTAGTGTGTGTGTGTGTGTGTGTGCATGTAGTGTGTGTGTGTGCGCGCGCGTGTGTGTGCGCTACAGTCGGCGTCGGCGCCGGTGTGGCTTTGATCGATTGGAGGGAGGAGAGGGGCCGGGGGAGGGGCTCACAGCGCGCGCGGGCAAGGTCGAGGCGACGGTGGCGGCGAGGCAAGGTCGATCCAAAGGCGACGGCGACGGCGAAGCGAGGGGATCGGCGACGGGCCGGTGCGGCGACCGAGACGGCGACGGGCCGGTGCAGCGACAGGCCGGTGACGAGGGTGCCGCGGAGTCGACGGGGACGACGCGATGAGGACGGGGGCATCACGGAGTCGACGTGGACGGCGCGACAGGGGCGGCGACGGCGCGGGACGGGGCGGCGGCAGAGAGAAGTGGGAGATGAGAAACTGAAAATTTTCGAAGTGTTTCTTATATAGGGGACACCTTTAGTACCGGTTGGAGCCACCAACCGGTACTAAAGGCATGTTTTGGCCAGGCCAAGCGGCGGGAAGCGACCCCCTTTAGTACCGGTTGGTGACTCCAACCGGCACTAAAGCCACCCCCCTTTAGTACCGGTTGGTGCCATGACCCGGTACTAAAGGGTGTGCGTTGCCAGGCGAGGGGCACAAAAGTTTAGTCCCACCTCGCTAGCCGAGGGGCACTCGCACCTGCTTATAAGCCCCGCCGTCGCTGCTGTCTCGAGCTCCTCTCTTAAGCAGGCCTTCTGGGCCTACCTCTTCTGCGATGCCCTGTTGGGCCTACTGGGCTAGCGGGCCTGCATCCTGGCCCAACTTGAATTTGGGTTTCTAGTCGTATGCAGGCCGTTGTGGCCCAGTAGGTGGGCTTTTTTTCTTATTTTTTTGCTTTATTTATTTTTGTGAATAACTTAACTTTGAAGATAGATTTTTCAGTGATTCTTTTTTCTTATGTTTAATATTAGTGTGTTTTATCATTATATTCAATTTGGTAATGCTTAGGTTATTTAAAAAATGAAATGCCTTTGTAACGGATGAGTTTTCGTCCGAAACCCTGATACTTCGAAACAGATTGTCCATTTTGTACACGAAGTGCATCTAGTTTTTGCGGTAACCCTCTCTACTTTTTTGCACATGCTATGTGGGTGAAATTATGATACCATGCCAACTTTCATCCTTTTCTGAGTTCATTTGAAATGCTTTTCAATTTCAGGGTCATTTAGCTGAAAAAATCAGTAAATGCATGAAAGAATTTGCTTGCACATAAAATTTCTTCGCGTTTCAAATTCCAAAACACATAACTAGCTACCCTAACTATTATAGAGATTCCCTCCTGGGTGTGAAACACAGAAGAAAGTGATGATAGTTAAGCCGATCACATCCCAGATCTTTGGGTGTGAAACTTTTTCTTCGCGTGTGTCCCTTTGCGTCGTAGCCATGGAAAATCTTCATCATTTAACGGGATGCTCGGGTCAATATTCATTGTGAATGGAGCAATTTCATCAAACTTTTCATAATCTTCTGACTTGTCTGTCTTGTCATCCACTCCCACGATGTTTCTCTTCCCAGAAAGAACTATGTGCCGCTTTGGCTCATCGTACGATGCATTCGCTTCCTTATCTTTTCTTTTTCTTGGCTTGGTAGACATGTCCTTCACATAGAAAACCTGTGCCACATCATTGGCTAGGACGAATGGTTCGTCTGCATACGCAAGATTGTTGAGATCCACTGTTGTCATTCCGTACTGCGGGTCTTCCGTTACCCCGCCTCGTGTCATATTGACCCATTTGCACCGAAACAAAGGGACCTTCAAACCACGTCGATAGTCAAGTTCCCATATGTCCTATATATAACCATAATATGTTTCCTTTCCCGTCTTGGTTTCTGCATCAAAGCGGACACCACTATTTTGGTTGGTGCTCTTCTTATCTTGGGCGATCGTGTAAAATGTATTACCACTTATCTCGTACCCTATGAAAGTCATTATATTCAAAGATGCTAACTGGGACAGCAAGTACATGTCATCGTCAATAGAGGTGTCATGCATGGTACGTGCTTGCAACCAGCTGGCGAAACTCCTGGTTTGTTCACGTGTAATCCAGTCATCAGATCGCTCCGGGTGTTTGGAGCATAGCAAATTCTTGTGTTCATCCATATACGGAGCCACCAAGGCGGAATTCTGTAGAACTGTGTAGTGTGCTTCAGTGAGAGAATGTCCGTCCATACATATTATTTGTTCCCCTCCTAGCGTGCCTTTTCCATCCAGTCAGCCCTTATGCCGCGATTCAGGAACACCAATCGGCTTAAGGTCAGGAATAAAGTCAATACAAAACTCAATGACCTCATTTTGACGGCCCTTGGAGATGCTTCCTTCTGGCCTAGCACGGTTATGAACATATTTATTTAAGACTCCCATGAACCTCTCAAAGGGGAACATATTGTGTAGAAATACAGGACCCAAAACGTTAATCTCTTCGCATAGGTGAACTAGGACGTGCGTCATGATGTTGAAGAAGGATGGTGGGAACACCAACTCGAAACTGACAAGACATCGCACCAAATCATTCTGTAACCTTGGTATGATTTCTGGATCGATTACCTTCTGAGAGATTGCATTGAGAAATGCACATAGCTTCATAATGGCTAATCAAACGTTTTCCGGTAGAAGCCCCCTCAATGCAACCGGAAGCAGTTGCGTCATAATCACGTGGCAGTCATGAGACTTTAGGTTCTGGAACTTTTTCTCTGCCATGTTTATTATTCCCTTTATATTCGACGAGAAGCCAGACGGTACCTTAATACTGAGCAGGCATTCAAAGAAGATTTCCTTCTCTTCTTTGGTAAGAGCGTAGCTTGCATGACCCTGATGTATGCCGTCTTTTCCGTGCATAAGTTGCTGGTCCTCCCGTGCCTCAGGTGTATCTTTTGTCTTCCCAAACACGCCCAAGAAGCCAAGCAGGGTCACACAAAGATTCTTCGTCACGTGCATCACGTCGATTGCGGAGCGGACCTTGAGGTCTTTCCAATAGGGCAGGTCCCAAAATATAGATTTCTTCTTCCACATGGGTGCGCGTCCGTCAGCGCCATTCGAAACAGGTTGTCCACCAGGACCCTTTCCAAAGACCACCTTCAAATCCTGGACCATATCATGTACATCAGCACCAGTACGGTGGCGAGGCTTCGTCCGGTGATCCGCCTCACCTTTGAAATGCTTGCCTTTCTTTCTTACGGGATGCCTTCTCGGAAGAAATCGACGATGTCCCAGGTACACATTCTTATTAGCCAAATATATACTGTCGGTATCGTCCAAACAGTGCGTGCATGCACGTTATCCCTTGTTTGTCTGTCCTGAAAGGTTACTGAGAGCAGGCCAATCATTGATGGTCACGAACAACAACGCCTTTAGGTCAAATTCTTCCCCCATGTGCTCATCCCACGCACGTAGACCTGTTCCATTCCACAGTTGTAAGAGTTCTTCAACTAATGGCATTAGGTACACATCAATGTCGTTGTCGGGTTGCTTGGGGCCTTGGATGAGCACTGGCATCATAATGAACTTCTGCTTCATGCACAACCAAGGAGGAAGGTTATACAAACATAGAGTCACAGGCCAGGTGCTATGGTTGCTGCTCTGCTCACCAAAAGGATTAATGCCATCTGCGCTTAGACCAAACCATACGCTCCTTGCGTCATCTGCAAACTCCTTCCCGTACTTTCTTTCGATTTTTCTCCACTGCGACCCGTCAGCGGGTACTCTCAACTTTCCGTCTTTCTTACGGTCTTCTCTGTGCCATCGCATCGCCTTGGCATGCTCTTTGTTTTGGAACAAACGTTTCAACCGTGGTATTATAGGAGCATACCACATCACCTTGGCAGGAATCTTCTTCCTGGGGCGCCGGCCCTCAACATCACCAGGTTCATCGCGGCTGATCATATAGCGCAATGCACCACATACCGGGCAAGCGTTCAAATCCTCGTACTCACCGCGGTAGAGGATGCAATCATTAGGGCATGCATGTATCTTCTGCACCTCTAACCCTGGAGGGCAGACAGCCTTCTTTGCTTCGTACGTACTCTCGGGCAATTCGTTGTCCTTTGGAAGCATATCCTTTATCATTACCAGCAACTTTCCAAATCCCTTGTCAGATACACCATTCTCTGTGTTCCATTGCAGCAATTCCAGTGTGGTGCCCAGCTTTTTCTTGTCACCTACGCAATTCGGGTACAACAATTTTTTGTGATCCTCTAACATGCGCTGCAACTTCTTCTTCTCCAAATCACTTGCGCAGTTTCTCTTTGCATCGGCAATGGCCCGACCTAGATCATCAACGGGCTCATCTGATGCCTCTTCTTCAGCTTATTCCCGCATTGTCGGCTCAGCTTCTTCCCGCATTACCGGCTCAGCTTCTTCCCCCATTGTTGTATCATCGTATTCAGGGAACCCATGGCCAGGATAGCTGTCGTCGTCCTCTTCTTCTTCATTGTCTTCCATCATAACCCCTCTTTCTCCGTGCTTGGTCCAAACATTATAATGGGGCATGAAACCGGACTTAAACAGGTGGACGTGAATGGTTCTTGACGTAGAGTAATTGTGACCATTCTTACAGCGAGCACATGGACAAGGCATAAAATCATCCGCCCGCTTGTTTGCCTCAGCCGCAAGCAGAAAAGTATGCACGCCCTCAACGAACTGGGGAGAGCATCGGTCATCGTACATCCATTGCCGGCTCATCTTCATTACACAACACCGAATAGACCAAATTAATACAAGTTCATACATAAAGTTCATACAACACTTAAATGCAACAAACAAATAACTCTCTAGCTAAAGCATTTAAATGCAACAACAAATACGATCAAGATCGCAACTAAGGTAACAATGGATCCAACAGCATAATGATACCAAGCCTCACTATCGATGGCATATTTTCTAATCTTTCTACTCTTCAAGTGCATTTTCTCCATCTTGATCTTGTGATCATCGATGACATCGGCAACATGCAACTCCAATTCCATCTTCTCCCCCTCAATTCTTTTCAATTTTTCTTTCAAGTACTCGTTTTCTCTTTCAACTAAATTTAACCTCTCGGCAATAGGGTCGGTTGGAATTTCCGGTTCACATACCTCCTAGAAAAAATTTCTATGTCAACTTGATGGGCATAATTTGTCATAAACACGAAATGCAACTAGTTTTAAAAGAGAATATACATACCACATCCGAATCATAACAAGGACTAGGGCTGACGGGGACGGATATCAAAACCATGGCACTATATGTATAACAAACAACGTACGGGTAAGATAATTATACGAGTAACTATATATCTAAATCACATAAACATCAATTTTTATATAAAATTTCATGAACAAGAGGCTCACCACAAGGTGGTGCAGGTGACGGGACGGTGCGGGCGATCGACGGTGGCTACGATGGAGATTTAGAAGGCACTAAGTAAACCACACCTACATATGCAAACTAAGTGTTATTTTTGACCTCAAATTGCATATAAATCAAATACTAGCACATATATATATATCCTCCCAAATTACTAAACTCACAAATTAATCACTATATAAAGCATTGCAAGAGCTAATCTAGCAATGAGAGATGAAAGGACAAAGTTGCTAACCTTTGTGATCATTTGAATGGATGGGGGCCTTCAAATCTTGACAAATTTTGGGCAAAATTGAAGGAAATATGCCCTAGAGGCAATAATAAAGTTATTATTTATTTCCTTATATCATGATAAATGTTTATTGTTCATGCTAGAACTGTATTAACCGGAAACATAATACATGTGTGAATACATAGACAAACAGAGTGTCACTAGTATGCCTCTACTTGACTAGCTCGTTAATCAAAGATGGTTATGTTTCCTAACCATGGACAAAGAGTTGTTATTTGATTAACGGGATCACATCATTAGATGAATGATCTGATTGACATGACCCATTCCATTAGCTTAGCACCCGATCGTTTAGTATGTTGCTATTGCTTTCTTCATGACTTATACATGTTCCTATGACTATGAGATTATGTAACTCCCGTGTGCCGGAGGAACACTTTGTGTGCTACCAAACGTCACAACGTAACTGGGTGATTATAAAGGTACTCTACAGGTGTCTCCAAAGGTACATGTTGGGTTGACGTATTTCGAGATTAGGATTTGTCACTCCGATTGTCGGAGAGGTATCTCTGGGCCCTCTCGGTAATGCACATCACTTAAGCCTTGCAAGCAATGCAACTAATGAGTTAGTTGCGAGATGATGTATTACAGAAGGAGTAAAGAGACTTGCCGGTAACGAGATTGAATTAGGTATTGGATACCGACGATCGAATCTCGGGCAAGTAACATACCGATGACAAAGGGAACAACGTATGTTGTTATGCGGTCTGACCGATAAAGATCTTCGTAGAATATGTAGGAGCCAATATGGGCATCCAGGTCCCGCTATTGGTTATTGACCGGAGACGTGTCTCGGTCATGTCTACATTGTTCTCGAACCCGTAGGGTCCGCACGCTTAAGGTTTTGATGACAATTATATTATGAGTTTATGAGTTTTGATGTACTGAAGGAGTTCGGAGTCCCGGATGAGATCGGAGATATGACGAGGAGTCTTGAAATGGTCGAGACGTAAAGATCGATATATTGGACGACTATATTCGGACATCGGAAAGGTTCCGAGTGATTCGGGTATTTTTCGGAGTACCGGAGAGTTACAGGAATTCGCCGGGAGAAGTATTGGGCCTTGATGGGCTTTAGTGGGAAGAGGAGAAAGGGCCTGCTGCGCCCCCCCTCCCCTCTAGTCCGAATTGGACTAGGGAAAAGGGGGCCGGCCACCTTTCCTTCTCCTCCACTTCCTTCTCCCTTCCTCCCCTCTTGGTGGACTCCTACTAGGACTTGGAGTCCTAGTAGGACTCCACATCCTGGCGCACCTAGCCCTGGCCGGCCTCCTCCTCCTCCATCCTTTATATACAAGGGCATGGGGCACCCCATAGACACACAAGTTGATCCACGTGATCTTATTCTTAGCCGTGTGCGGCGCCCCCTGCCACCATAGTCCTCGATAATATTGTAGCGGTGCTTAGGTGAAGCCCTGCGACAGTAGTACATCAAGATCGTCACCACGCCGTCGTACTGACAGAACTCTTCCCCGACACTTTGCTGGATCGGAGTCCGGGGATCGTCATCGAGTCGAACGTGTGCTAAAACTCGGAGGTGCCGTAGTTTCGGTGCTTGATCGGTCGGGCCGTGAGGATGTACGACTACATCAACCGCGTTGTCATAACGCTTCCGCTGTCGATCTACAATGGTACGTAGATCACACTCTCCCCTCCCGTTGCTATGCATCACCATGATCTTGCGTGTGCGTAGGAAAATTTTGAAATTACTACGTTCCCAACAGTGGCATCCGAGCCTAGGTTTTATGGTTTGATGTTATATGCACGAGTAGAACACAAGTGAGTTGTGGGCGATATAAGTCATACTGCCTACCAGCATGTCATACTTTGGTTCGGCGGTATTGTTGGATGAAGCGGCCCGGACCGACATTATGCGTACGCTTACGCGAGACTGGTTCTCCCGACGTGCTTTGCACAAAGGTGGCTTGCGGGTGACTGTTTCTCCAACTTTAGTTGAACCAAGTGTGGCTACGCCCGGTCCTTGCGAAGGTTAAAACGGAGTCTATTTGACAAACTATCATTGTGGTTTTGATGCGTAGGTGAGATTGGTTCTTACTTAAGCCCGTAGCAGCCACGTAAAACTTGCAACAACAAAGTAGAGGACGTCTAACTTGTTTTTGCAGGGCATGTTGTGATGTGATATGGTCAAGACATGATGCTGAATTTTATTGTATGAGATGATCATGTTTTGTAACCGAGTTAGCGGCAACTGGCAGGAGCCATATGGTTGTCGCTTTATTGTATGCAATGCAATCGCGTTGTAATGCTTTACTTTATCACTAAGCGGTAGCGATAGTCGTGGAAGCATAAGATTGGCGAGACGACAACGATGTTACGATGGAGATCAAGGTGTCGCACCGGTGACGATGGTGATCATGACGGTGCTTCAGAGATGGAGATCACAGGCACAAGATGATGATGGCCATATCATATCACTTATATTGATTGCATGTGATGTTTATCTTTTATGCATCTTATCTTGCTTTGATTGACGGTAGCATTATAAGATGATCTCTCACTAAATTATCAAGAAGTGTTCTCCCTGAGTATGCACCGTTGCGAAAGTTCTTCGTGCTGAGACACCACGTGATCATCGGGTGTGATAGGCTCTACGTTCAAATACGACGGGTGAAAAACAGTTGCACACGCGGAATACTCAGGTTATACTTGACGAGCCAAGCATATACAGATATGGCCTCGGAACACGGAGACCGAAAGGTCGAGCGTGAATCATATAGTAGATATGATCAACATAGTGATGTTCACCAATGAAACTACTCCATCTCACATGATGATCGGACATGGTTTAGTTGATTTGGATCACGTGATCACTTAGAGGATTAGAGGGATGTCTATCTAAGTGGGAGTTCTTAAGTAATATGATTAAATTGAACTTAAATTTATCATGAACTTAGTCCTGGTAGTATTTTGCAAATTATGTTGTAGATCAATAGCTCGTGTTGTTGCTTCCCTGTGTTTATTTTGATATGTTCCTAGAGAAAATTTTGTTGAAAGATGTTAGTAGCAATGATGCGGATTGGATCCGTGATCTGAGGTTTATCCTCATTGCTGCATAGAAAAATTATGTCCTTGATGCACCGCTAGGTGACAGACCTATTGCAGGAGCAGATGCAGACGTTATGAACGATTGGCTAGTTCAATATGATGACTACTTGATAGTTTAGTGCACCATGCTTAATGGCTTAGAATCGGGACTTCAAAGACGTTTTGAACGTCATGGACCATATGAGATGTTCCAGGAGTTGAAGTTAATATTTCAATCAAATACCCGAGTTGAGAGATATGAAGTCTCCAACAAGTTCTATAGCTAAAAGATGGAGGAGAATCGCTCAACTAGTGAGCATGTGCTCAGATTGTCTGTGTACTACAATCGCTTGAATCAAGTGGGAGTTAATCTTCCAGATAAGATAGTGATTGACAGAATTCTCTAGTCACCATCACCAAGTTAGTAGAACTTCGTGATGAACTATAATATGCAAGGGATAACGGAAACAACTCCCAAGCTCTTCGTGATGCTGAAATCAACGAAGGTAGAAATCAAGAAAAACATCAAGTGTTGATGGTTGACAAGACCACTAGTTTCAAGAAAAGGGCAAAGGAAGAAGGGGAACTTCAAGAAGAATGGCAAGCAAGTTGCTGCTCAAGTGAAGAAGCCCAACTCTGATCCTAAGCCTGAGACTAAGTGCTTCTACTGCAAAGGGACTGGTCACTGGAAGCAGAACTACCCCAAGTGATTGGCGGATAAAAAGGATGGCAAAGTGAACCTAAGTATATTTGATATACATGTTATTGATGTGTACTTTACTAGTGTTTATAGCAACCCCTAAGTATTTGATACTAGTTCAGTTGCTAAGAGTAGTAACTCGAAACGGGAGTTGCAGAATGAACAGAGACTAGTTAAGGGTGAAGTAACGATGTGTGTTGGAAGTGGTTCCAAAATTGATATGATCATCATCGCACACTCCCTATACTTTCGGGATTAGTGTTGAACCTAAATAAGTGTTATTTGGTGTTTGCGTTGAGCATGAATATGATTTGATCATGTTTATTGTAATACGGTTATTCATTTAAGTAAGAGAATAAATTGTTGTTCTATTTACATGAATAAAACCTTATATGGTTACACACCCAATGAAAATAGTTTGTTGGATCTCGATCGTAGTGATACACATAATCATAATATTAAAACCAAAAGATGCAAAGTTAATAATGATAGTGCAACTTATTTGTGGCACTGCCGTTTAGGTCATATTGGTGTAAAGCGCATGAAGAAACTCCATGCTGATGGGATTTTTGGAATCACTTGATTATGAATCACTTGATGCTTGTGAACCATGCCTCATGGGCAAGATGAGTAAGACTCTGTTCTTCGGAACAATAGAGCAAGCAACTAACTTATTGGAAATAATACATACTGATGTATGCGATCCGATGAGTGTTGAGGCTCGCGGCAAGTATCATTATTTTCTGACCTTCACAGATGATTTGAGCAGATATGGGTATATCTACTTGATGAAGCACAAGTCTGAAACATTTGAAAAGTTCAAAGAATTTTAGAGTGAAGTGGAGAATCATCGTAACAAGAAAATAAAAGTTTCTACGATATGATCGCAGAGGTAAAATATTTGAGTTACGAGTTTGGCCTTCAGTTAAAACAATGTGAAATAGTTTCACTACTCACGCCACCTGGAACACCACAGTGTAATGGTGTGTCCGAACATCGTAACCGTACTTTATTAGATATGGTGCAATCTATGATGTCTCTTGCCGATTTACCACTATCGTTTTGGGGTTATGCATTAGAGACAGCTGCATTCACGTTAAATAGGGCACCATCTAAATCCGTTGAGATGACACTATATGAACTATGGTTTAGCAAGAAACCAAAATTGTTGTTTCTTAAAAGTTTGGGGTTGTGATGCTTATGTGAAAAAGTTTCGTCCCGATAAGCTCAAACCAAAATCGGAAAAGTGTGTCTTCATAGGATACCCAAAAGTTACTGTTGGGTACACCTTCTATCACAGATCCGAAGGCAAGAATTTTCTTGCTAAATTCGGAAACTTTCTGGAGAAGGAGTTTCTCTCGAAAGAAGTGAGTGGGAGGAAAGTAGAACTTGATAAGGTAATTGTACCTTCTCCCTTATTGGAAAGTAGTTCATCACAAAAAATCTGTTCTTGTGACTACTACACCAATTAGTAAGGAAGCTAATGATGATGATCATGTAACTTCAGATCAAGTTACTACCGAATCTCGTAGGTAAACCAGAGTGAGATCCGCACCAGTGTGGTACGGTAATCCTGTTCTGGAGGTCATGTTACTTGATCATGACGAACCTACGAACTATGAGGAAGCGATGATGAGCCCAGATTCCGCGAAATGGTTTGAAGCCATGAAATCTGAGATATGATCCATGTATGAGAACAAAGTTTGGACTTTGGTTGACTTGCCCGATGATCGGCAAGCAATTGAGAATAAATGGATCTTCAAGAGGAAGACGGACGCTGATAGTAGTGTTACTATCTACAAAGCTAGAATTGTCGCAAAAGGTTTTTGACAAGTTCGAGGTGTTGACTACGATGAGAGCTTCTCACTCGTATCTATGCTTGAGTCTGTCCGAATCATGTTAGTAATTACCGCATTTTATGAAATCTGGCAAATGGATAAACAAAACTGCATTCCTTAATGGATTTATTAAAAAAGAGTTGTATATGATGCAACCAGAAGGTTTTGTCAATCCGAAAGGTGCTAACAAAATGTGCAAGCTCCAGCGATCCATCTGTGGACTGGTGCAAGCATCTCGGAGTTGGAATATACGCTTTGATGAGTTGATCAAAGCATATAGTTTTATATAGACTTGCGGTGAAGCCGGTATTTACAAGAAAGTGAGTGGGAGCACTACAGCATTTCTGATAAGTATATGTGAATGACATATTGTTGATCGGAAATAATGTAGAATTGTTCTGTAAGGCATAAAGGAGTGTTTGAAAGGAGTTTTTCAAAGAAAGACTTCGGTGAAGCTGCTTACATATTGAGCTCCAAGATCTATAGAGATAGATCAAGACGCTTGATAAGTTTTTTCAATGAGTACATACCTTGACAAGATTTTGAAGTAGTTCAAAATGGAGCAGTCAAAGAAAGAGTTCTTGCCTGTATTACAAGGTGTGAAGTTGAGTAAGACTCAAAGCCCGACCACAGCAGAAGATAGAAAGAGAATGCAAGTCATTCCCTATGCCTTGGCCATAGGTTCTATAAAGTATGTCATGCTGTATAGCAGATCTATTGTATACCCTGCACTGATTTGGCAAGGGAGTACAATAGTGATCTAGGAGTAGATCACTGGACAGCGGTCAGAATTATCCTTAGTGAAATAAGGATATGTTTCTCGATTATGGACGTGACAAAAGGTTCGTCGTAAAGGGTTACGCCGATGCAAGTTTTGACACTAATCTAGATAACTCTAAGTCTCGGTCTAGATACATATTGAAAGTGGGAGCAATTAGCTAGAGTAGCTCCATGCAGAGCATTGTTGACATAAAAATTTGCAAAATACATGTGGATCTGAATGTGGCAGACCCGTTGACTAAGATTCTCTCACAAGCAAAACATGATCACACCTTAGTACTCTTTGGGTGTTAATCACATAGCGATGTGAACTAGATTACTGAATCTAGTAAACCTTTTGGGTATTGGTCACATGGCGATGTGAACTATGGGTGTTAATCAAATGGTGATGTGATCTAGATTATTGACTCTCGTGCAAGTGGGAGACTGAAGGAAATATGACCTAGAGGCAATAATAAAGTTATTATTTATTTCCTTATATCATGATAAATGTTTATTATTCATGCTAGAATTGTATTAACCGGAAACATAATACATGTGTGAATACATAGACAAACAGAGTGTCACTAGTATGCCTCTACTTGACTAGCTCGTTAATCAAAGATGGTTATGTCTCCTAACCATGAACAAAGAGTTGTTATTTGATTAATGGGATCACATCATTAGATGAATGATCTGATTGACATGACCCATTCCATTAGCTTAGCACCCAATCGTTTAGTATGTTGCTATTGCTTTCTTCATGACTTATACATGTTCCTATGACTATGAGATTATGTAACTCCCGTGTGCCGGAGGAACACTTTGTGTGCTACTAAACGTCACAACGTAACTGGGTGATTATAAAGGTACTCTACAGGTGTCTCCAAAGGTACATGTTGGGTTGACGTATTTCGAGATTAGGATTTATCACTCCGATTGTCGGAGAGGTATCTCTGGGCCCTCTCGGTAATGCACATCACTTAAGCATTGCAACCAATGCAACTAATGAGTTAGTAGCGAGATGATGTATTACAGAACAAGTAAAGAGACTTGCCGGTAACGAGATTGAACTAGGTATTGGATACCGACGATCGAATCTCGGGCAAGTAACATACCGATGACAAAGGGAACAACGTATGTTGTTATGCGGTCTGACCGATAAAGATCTTCGTAGAATAGGTAGGAGCCAATATGGGCATCCAGGTCCCGCTATTGGTTATTGACCAGAGACGTGTCTCAGTCATGTCTACATTGTTCTCGAACCCGTAGGGTCCGCACGCTTAAGGTTTCGATGACAGTTATATTATGAGTTTATGAGTTTTGATGTACTGAAGGAGTTCGTAGTCCCGGATGAGATCGGGGACATGACGAGGAGTCTCGAAATGGTCGAGACGTAAAGATCGATATATTGGACGACTATATTCGGACATCGGAAAGGTTCCTAGTGATTCGGGTATTTTTCGGAGTACCGGAGAGTTACGGGAATTCGCCGGGAGAAGTATTGGGCCTTGATGGGCTTTAGTGGGAAGAGGAGAAAGGGCCTGCTGCACCCCCCCCCCCCTCCCCTCTAGTCCGAATTGGACTAGGGAAAAGGGGGCCGGCCACCTTTCCTTCTCCTCCACTTCCTTCTCCCTTCCTCCCCTCTTGGTGGACTCCTACTAGGACTTGGAGTCCTAGTAGGACTCCACATCCTGGCCGCACCTAGCCTTGGCCGGCCTCCTCCTCCTCCATCCTTTATATACAGGGGCAGGGGGCACCCCATAGACACACAAGTTGATCCACGTGATCTTATTCTTAGCCGTGTGCGGCGCCCCCTGCCACCATAGTCCTCGATAATATTGTAGCGGTGCTTAGGTGAAGCCCTGCGACAATAGTACATCAAGATCGTCACCACGCCGTCGTGCTGACGGAACTCTTCCCTGACACTTTGCTGGATCGGATCGTCATCGAGCTGAACGTGTGCTAAAACTCGGAGGTGCTGTAGTTTCGGTGCTTGATCGGTCGGGCCGTGAAGACGTACGACTACATCAACCGCGTTGTCATAACGCTTCTGCTGTCGATCTACAAGGGTACGTAGATCACACTCTCCCCTCTCGTTGCTATGCATTACCATGATCTTGCGTGTGCGTAGGAAAATTTTGAAATTACTACGTTCCCAACAAAAATGTGTGATGAGCTCGAGAGGAAGAGGGGAAGAACAGAGAGGAGAGGGGAAAGGGGAAGAACAGAGCGAGCTCGGGTGGACGAAGGGTTTATGTAGGACGACCTTTAGTACCGGTTTGTGCCAAGAACCGGTACTAAAGGGGCTGGAGGGGCCCCATTCTGACAACATCCTGCCACCACTCTCATTAGTACCGGTTCGTGGCACGAACCGGTGCTAAAGGTTCGCCACGAACCGGTATTAATGAAAGCGGCCCGGCGAGCCATTGGAACCGGCACTAATGTATACATTAGTGCCAGCTCAAATACAAACCGGCACTAATGTGCTTCATGTTTGACCCTTTTTCTACTAGTGGGATGTACAAAGGCGCCAAAGGCGGTTGCAGTGTGGTTCTTGAGGCGGTAGCCACACAGGACCTCTGAATTTGGCACTCCTTCTTTGGTGTGCCAGGAACTCACAATGACATCAACATGCTGCAGTGCTCTCCTGTTTTTGCCAAGCTCGTTGAGGGCCATTCTCCTCCGGTGAACTTCGAGATCAATGGGCACTAATACAACAAGGGGTACTATCTAGCTGACGGCATCTATCCGAGATGGTCGACATTTGTGAAGACGATCTCAAACCCTGTGGCAGGAGGCAAGAACGCCTGGTTTGTGAAGCTTCAGGAGGCTTGCAGGAAGGATGTCGAGCGGGCATTTGGTGTGCTCCAATCTCGATTCGCTGTTGTTCGGTACCCCGCTCAGACCTGGTCGAAAGATCAAATGTGGGAGATCATTACTTGCTGTGTCATCTTGCATAACATGATCATCGAGAGCGAGCAAGAAGACCCAGTGTTTGACACTGAACCATACTACAGGCAGGGTCCTCTAGCCGAAGTTGATCACCAGCTACCGGCAACTTGGACTGCCTATCTCAGTATGCGTCAGGAGATCCAAGACCCACAGGTGCATCATCAACTGCAGAAAGATCTGATTGAGCACCTATGGAGGCTCAAGGGGACGCCGCGTGATGAAATACGAGTTTTTATTTGTTGAACTATATAATTTGTATTGAACTATTTGTTGTTGTAGTATTTTGTTGAAGTATTTGATTTTTCTGTGATGAAATATGTGATAAGAAATAATTGTGTTGATAATTGAACGCCGAGACACGGCGAAACCACGCCGAATATGGGCCTATTCTCGCCCATATGGGCCGTTTATTCGCCGAAATTGGGCTGCAAAGTGGGCCAATTTCGGCGCCTGGGGGCGACGACTGAGCGCAAAACCGCTCCCAGCGCCGAGTGTATCGCCGGCTCGCCTCCAGGGGGCGA
>NC_057809.1:32665648-32666459 GCF_018294505.1 Triticum aestivum
GCCCTAAGCAACAGCCGGCCTATGCCGAGATTGTTCCGTTGCCGAGAACCATACTCGGCTTATGTTGTCTTCGCCGAGCTCCCGTGGTTCGAGACTCGGCAACGACCAATTTGTAGTGCCTCCTGGTGATTCCTCAAAAAATAAATAAATTAGTGCATCATATGGCCTGATGATGCATGCATTGTATGGATTGTGCATGTTGTATGGCCTCATGATGCATGCATTGTATGGATTGTGCATGTTTGTATGGCCTGATGGTTGTTGTTATTTGTGTCAAACATTCTGGCTGTTGTTTCACTTATTTGTGTCAACTTTAGTGCATGGTTGTGCATTGCCTTTTTTAAGGCTTGCTGATATCTGTTGTTTGCTTGCTTGCTGAGTTTCTGTCGAGTTAAAAAGTTGATTTATTGCACACATGTTGAGCAAATTAACAGGTTGTGAGTTGATTGCCTGACTGAGGGGTTTCTTCTTGTATATGGGTACCTGGAATAACCTTTTTTTTTGCGGCATGGAATAACCGAACGGGACAACACAGGTTCTGTCAGTAGGTCTTAGATTATTTTTTGATAAAAGAAAACGTCTTAGATTAGACACATTAGGATACTTTCTTGATTTTTTGGAAACCAAATTTTTGGAAGACGGAACCAAAAAGAACCCATGACAAGAGTTTGTTTGGTTCACATCCTGGCTACCGTGCGGCTGATCGAGGAGGATTATGGGATGGGATAGAAAGAGCTCAGACTGGTTGGTATCTCAGTTCATTGAGAAAGAAAACTGGACTATCCACTACCATCCTCACAAGAAAAGGTAA
>NC_057809.1:32666602-32667554 GCF_018294505.1 Triticum aestivum
CCATCTCGGAATGATTGATTGGAGCAACTCTAGCACACTCTTTATACTCTCGAACTGTAAACGTGGTATAAGGGCCGAGAAAGCAGGGGTTTGAGGGGTCATTTTTGTTGCGGCCAAAAAAACACCGTATTTGGAACCGTAAATTTCAAAACAAATCATTCGTGGGCGAAATTGAGGAACACATAGCACCATCATAGTTTGATCATGGGTACATAGATTATCACTACATTTATACTACAATGGTACACCATCGTCGTAACCTAACTAAGCAAAATCTGAGCTCGCCGGAGCTCGCCGGGTGCGGCGACGGCACTCACTCATCGTCATCGGGGTCTGAGGAGACAAGGTCGGCGTATTTCTTGTCCTGCTCCTCCTGCTTGCGGCGCCATGCGGCCAGCTTCTAGTGGAGCTCGCGGTCGGCGGCGAGCGCCTGCTCGAAGAGGTCGCTGAGCTCGTCGTCCCGCCTGCGATGCGCGTCCTCCTCCTGCTGCTCACACGCAGTGCGCTTGGTGAATGCCGCCTCGAAGGGGTCCGATTCGGGCCCGACGAGGTAGTCCTCCGGCCCGATGACACTGCGGCCGCGCGGGCACTCCTCCCCTGGCTCGATCTTGACGGCGGGGAGGTCGCCGGACTCCCTCTCCCTCTTCACCGGAAGTAGCCCCGTGCCGGAGTGCCTCGCATGGCGGAGGTCGTACTCCTCCGTCTCGCGGCAGAGGAGGGACTCCAGCACCGGCAGCCTGCACTTAGTGTAGCGCTTGGTCGCGCGCTTGCACGCCGCGTCGGAGGTGACACAACGTTTGTGCTCCGGGTCTTCGCCGCCACCGCGCCGGCCAGAGGTCCACATCCTCGTGGATTGGGGGGGCGGGGCGCGACTGATTTCTCACCGGCGACGAGAAATAGGAAGGGGAATGGGTGAGAGGCGGCAGTGGGGGGATAGGGTTTTGACCCGTAT